>NC_051863.1:90470301-90671048 GCF_015732765.1 Culex quinquefasciatus | reverse complement strand
ATGTTTGTGTGTGTGTGTGTTTTTTTTTTTTTTTTTTTTTTTTTTTTTACAAGGTCGGAATCTGCTACCAGACACCTGAGAATTCATTCCTCAGGTAGTGTGGGGTTGGGAAAACAAAGAGTTTTCCCGACCCACTAAACCAGTCCTTGAACGCCGTGCCCTTGTCCCCGGGACCACCTTTCAGTATAACTTCGGGGAGGCGTTGCATTTTCTGCACTAGTCTACTTACAGGATCCATGCCGGGTGCTAGAACCATTTCCTGTCCTACATACATATGAGTCCATGCGAGGGTTTAACCGCGCCCAAGAATCGCGTTGCTTTTGATCGGCTAGTCATATGCAGCCCTCTCCTTGGACCATCGAGACGTGTACCGATTTGGTAGAGCCAACCGTCATAACGTGCTCTCCTTCACAGCCACACTCGTGGGTTCTCGACTCCTGTGACCATCGAGACGTGTACCGATTTGGTAGAGCCGACCATCATAACGTGCTCTCCTTCACAGCCACACTCGTGGGTTTTCGACTAGGCTCCTAGTCGTTCCTCCTCTGATCGTCTCTCCATTTCCGCTGGAGAGCCGAAGTGATCTGCGTCACCGCTCCGACGACCGCATTCCACTTGGCGATGTCGCTGCACATTCTTCGCACCACATTATCCGGGCTGGTGTCCGCTCCGATAATGGCCAGCATTTCGCTTCGCGCTGCCTCGAAGCGAGGGCAGGCGAACACCACGTGCTCCGGTGTTTCCTCGCAATCGACGCAGTCCGGACAGAGAGGAGACTCTGCATGTCCAAACCTGTGCAGGTACTTCCTGAAGCAGCCATGGCCCGACAGGAACTGTGTGAGGTGGAAGGTGACCTCTCCATGCCTTCTGCTCACCCACGTGGATACGGACGGGATAAGCCGATGCGTCCATCTGCCTTTCTCCGTGGTGTCCCACTCACGTTGCCACCTTGCCAGCGATTCGGCTCTCGCAGCTTCCCGGATACCTCTCGTGCCTCCGGGTGTAGCGCACGGTGTCCTCCTCCAGTGTGATGCCGATGGGGATCATTCCGGCTATGACGCCAACTGCTTCCGACGAAATGGTCCTGTACGCGCTTGCAACCCGCATGGCCATCAGTCTCTGCGTTCTGTCGAGCAGCGCTCGATTTCGCTTCGTCCCCAGCGCCGTCCACCATACCGGTCCGCCGTACTAAGTATGGACGTCGCGACACTTGCCAAGAGGCGGCGCTACTGCTCCTGGGTCCAGCGTTGTTCGGCATCATCCTCGACAGTGCCATGATCGCCTTAGCCGCCTTCTCGCAGGCGTAATCGACGTGGCTGTTGAAGTTCAGCCGGTCATCCACCATCACCCCGAGGTACTTGAGCGCTCTCTTCGAGTGCACGACGTGTTCTCCAACGTGAATTTGGGCCTGCTGCACCTTCTTGTGGTTACTAACCAGCACCATCTCCGTCTTGTGGTGAGCGATCCGCAGCTTCACCTCGAGCATCCAGTTCTCGATCATTGCGATTGCCTCCATAGCCAGCACTTCGACCTCCTCGACATTTTCGCCGGTTACCGTCAGCACTATGTCGTCTGCAAAGCCCACAATCTCTACGCCGTTGGGTAGTCCCAGTGTCAACACTCCGTCATACATTCCATTCCACAGTGCTGAACCCAGAATGGATCCCTGTGGAACTCCCGCGGTAACAACAACGGTTTTTGTCCATCGGCAGTGTCGTAGACCAGCACGCGGTTCTCGAAGTAGCTCTTCGAGATCATGCACAAATAGTCAGGCACCTTCATTTTGTGCAGCGCTGCTGCTATGGCCGCCCAGCTCGCACTGTTGAACGCGTTCTTGACGTCAATCGTGACTATTGCGCAGCAACGGTTCCCCTGCGTTTTTCCTCCGCGCTTCGTCGGCTTTCTCGACCACTTTCCGGATGGCGTCCACCGTGGATCTCCCTTTACGGAAGCCGAACTGCCTCGCTGCTAAGCCATGCTCGCTCTCCGTGTACTTGGTCAGCCGGTTAAGGATGATCCGTTCCAGAAGCTTTCCGAGGGTGTCCAGCAAACATATAGGCCTATACGATGATGGGTCCCCCGGTGGTTTGCCTGGCTTCGGCAGCAACACGAGCTTTTGAATCTTCCACGGGTCGGGGAAGTGTCCTTCGTCCAGGCATTCCTGCAGGACTGTTCGAAACCTGTCCGGGAATGCTAGAACCGCCGATTTCAGGGCGAAATTCGGGATTCCATCCGGACCGGGAGCTTTCTTCACCTTCAATCTCTTCGCTACTGCCACAAGTTCCTCGTTGGTGATCAGATGACCTTCGGCGTTGCTACCCCCTTCGTCGTTGTACGGTGTAGGAGGCCATGTCGTTGGGTCATGTCTTGGGAAGAGCCCTTCCACAATGACCTTCAGCTTGTCGGGACACGTTTCAGCCACCATCGATGGGCCTCTGATCTTCGCCATCGCTACCCGATATGCGCTCCCCCAAGGGTTTGCATCAGCGTCTTGGCATAACTCCTTGAAGCAGTTTGTCTTGCTGCATTTGATCGCTTTCTTGAGCGCGGCCTTTGCAGACCGGTACTCCTCTCTGCACTCCTCTCTAGTTGCTTCGGATCTTGCTCTCTGGACTCGTCTTCTGGCGCTGAGGCAACTTGCCCGAAGGGTACCGAGTTCTTCATTCCA
The DNA here is from genome assembly GCF_015732765.1 of Culex quinquefasciatus. Lineage (NCBI taxonomy): Eukaryota > Metazoa > Arthropoda > Insecta > Diptera > Culicidae > Culex > Culex quinquefasciatus. The sequence goes on along the minus strand of NC_051863.1, from coordinate 90,668,380 downwards.
CCAGTAGGCTGGACGACGACAGTTCCTTGGCTCCAGTCTCCGCGGCATGGTTGTGTCGCATGCTGTCACCAGTTGTGCTGTTAGCACGTCGGCACTCAAGTCTTGGGGACCATCACACCAATGGAGCGCTTCCACGAAGAGACCCTCGTCGAAGTACTGCAGCTTCCATTTCCTTCCGTAGGACCGGCTGCTCCTATCTGGTACAGGGCTCGTCTCCCGATGCTGTACCGGATCGCTTGGTGATCGCTATGGGTATAGTCCTCACTCACCCTCCAGTTCATGTCGGCCGCCAGTCGCGGGCTACAGAACGTAACGTCGATAATGGACTCACGACCGTCTTTGCGGAAGGTACTGCTGGTTCCGCGATTCGCCAGCCTAACGTCTAGCTTTGCCAGAGCTTCCATTAGGCTATGCCCCTAGCATTGGTGCATCTGCTACCCCACTCGACCGCCCACGCGTTGAAGTCACCTCCGATAACGATCGGGCTTCGTCCGATCAGTTCATCGGTCAGACTATCCAGCATCTGCTGAAACTGCTCCAAGGTCCATCTTGGGGAGCATAGCAGCTACAGAAGAAGGTTCCGTTTACTTTGGCGATCACGAATCCTTCAAACGCCCTCGAGACCACTTCCTGTATGGGGTACCGCCCCATCACGTGTATCGCCGCCATTCTTGCTGTATCCGCGGCCCAGTTTCCGTTGTCGTGTGGAACTCGGTACGGTTCTGCAATAATTGCCACGTCACACCCCGTCTCCGCGGTCGACTGCCACAGCAGTTGCTGTGCAGTGTCGCAGTGATTGAGGTTCACCTGGGACACCTCCATTACTTTTTGCCCGAGGCCAGCTTCTTGTACACCGGGCAATTAAAGCCACCCGTCGCATGGCTATTGCCGTCGCCTTCTTTACAGAGCACGCACTTCGGCTGATTTTTGCAGTCTCTTGCCATGTGGCCTTCTCTACCACACCTTCTGCAACTGTTGGTTCGATCGGGACCGTCGCAATTTCTCGCCTGGTGGCCGAAGCCCATACAGCGGAAACACCTCGTCATCTGCTGGGTCACTCGAGGAACAGGCCTCAGTGGGCACACCGACCACCCTACTTTGACCTTGCCGGTTTCCAGCAGCTTAGACGCCGAAGGCGTCGATAGTCGGATCGACGCAATTTGCGTGCCGCCGTAGGCTTTCCTCAACCGGATTGCCATCGGTGTCGTACGGTCATCCAGAAGAACGATCAGCGCATCTTCTAGCTCTTCCTCCGTCGTGATCTCGTCCAAGTTCCTGCACTCGATCGTTGTCTCCGGTGATAGCGCTCTTACCTTCGACTCGTAGCCTACGGCTTTCTCGACGAGGACTTAAAAGCTGAGCTCTTGACCGCGGGATCCTTCTTCAGCTCAAAAGCATCGCTCCGGTTTGGGTGCGCCTGGTTTTAACCACGTTCTCGCCAAGCTCCTTGAGTTCCGGATCGGTTCGTACTTTCCGGAGGAGGTCTGCGTACGAAACACCTTCCTTCACCTCGACCACCAAAGCCTCGCCTTTGTTACGCTCCTGCGAAACTTGGGTTTTTGGGTGTCCTCGTTCTGCTTCCCTTTTTCTTCCGCTTCTTCTTCTTGACCTTCTCCCATTCCTTCTCCTTCCCTGGGGTTGGTTCTGGTTCCTTCGCCGGGTCCGGACTGTCTCCATTCCCTGCTTCTGCTTCTTTGCGTCCTCCTCCTCTCCAGGCGTTTCCCTGTCCCTTTTAGAGCTTGGGCCGGGCGGCGTTTTCGGTTCTTTCTCCCGTAGCGCTTCCTCCTCCAGTTTTGCATTCAGCGTTTCTTCGGCTCTTTCAGCTCTGAGCTTCAGTGAATTCCGCGTCACCACCAGCGAGTTGTTTTCGCGCTCTGCGGCATTCATGGCTGCCTTGACTCCATTCACCATCTGCTTGATTCTGGTGTGGACGTTGTTTTTGTCCTTGATGAAATCAAAGAGTTCGTTGACCCTCCTCCTGACCTCCTGTAACGCGGTCCTTCCAAGCAGGACTCCGTCCTGAGGGGTACTGCCGGCGAAGTTCAACAAGGATGACTTGGGAGTCTCCTCTCCAATTACTCCTATCTGCTGACTCGAAGCAGCCGCCTGGTTCAACACTGGGGATCTCAACACCTTCCCGCTTCCACGGAACGCGCTCGCCACTCCGCCTGCTGTGTCGCCGCCGTTTGACTCGCCTCCTGCCATTTCGACGTTTGCGTCCTCTTCTACCTCCGTGTTTTCCGATGCTTGGGGCGCATCGGGACCCTTTTGTTGGTTTGTTTCACTTGTCTTCATTTTGAATCCCACGAGTCGCTAGGAAATACGGTCCGCTGCGCCAGTGCCCTGCCGTGACGCAGTAAGGGCAAATTACGTGTGGGGTTCGCCCCTGTGCCCCACAGGCTCCGTTATCGACTGGGAATTTGTTGAACCCCCCCAGCCATGCATCCCTCGACACGGGTCGCATCACATCTTGGATTCGGGGTTTGGTGAGGTTTTGGGCTAAAACACTTATAGCGGCGTTCGATCGCTTGACAGAGGTGTTTACGGACCCATGTGGTTTTTTCGAAGAAATTAAACAGTGCCCTTGTTCAATTCCGCCACGTCCTAGACATCCTCCCGCTGCTGGTCCGGGGCGATGCAATGAATGTATGCAATCGCCGACAGCTATCCGCCTACTGCAACCCGCCCGGTAGCTGGCAGCTAAGCTCCGCAGGGACCTCACCTGTCCCGGTTTGTGTGTGTGTGTGTGTGTGTGTGTGTGTGTGTGTGTGTGTGTGTGTGTGTGTGTGTGTGTGTGTGTGTGTGTGTGTGTGTGTGTGTGTGTGTGTGTGTGTGTGTGTGTGTGTGTGTGTGTGTGTGTGTGTGTGTGTGTGTGTGTGTGTGTGTGTGTGTGTGTGCAACCAACCAAACGGGACCACGCGGCCGCCTCTTACAAATTGAGTTGTTTCCATGTATTTTAGATTTGACATCCTATACATGCAAATAACTCGCATAGGCATTTGAAGGTGTTAGCTCTGCCGAGCTTCGGTGACCCATTTCTACGCAGGCTAGCCGTGCGCGAGGTACTTCAGCTTGAATCGACAAGCCCCGCCCTAAAGAACGTTTGCATCAATCGGATTCAAACGTTTTTTAGAACTTCTGAACCCTTGTCAAATGGACAAAAACCCAGCGCGTATATAGTTTGTAGTAATAGTATTCCTAATTCACCAATCCAAAGAACGGGGGATCGAACCCCGGTTAGAGCGACTTTGATGTTTCGTTCATGTTTAGAGTTCCAAAAAATCATATTTCCTTAACTTTATCGTTTGGAGCAGATGGGAATCGAACCCAGCATCATTCGCTTACAAAGCGAATAGCGTAGCCAGTCAGCAACGGCTGCTCCATATTTCCAATTGGAAGTTTTCACCCGAAAAGCAGCACCGGCTGTTACAAATGTTTGACCCAAAAATGAAGTTTCTCATCTAATTTTTCAGATTTTCATAAAATTCCGTCCAAAGATACAAAATTTCATACGTTTACATACCCATTCCAGCCCTCAAAATTGTATGGAGACTTGTATGGAAAAACAAATGATGCAAAATTGCTTCTTTTGACATAGGGAATGCAAAGAAAAGTCGATTGAAAATCGGACCAGTAGTTTCCGAGTTATGATCAGTTGAACACTTTCAGTTTATCCAGCTACAACCCAACACCACCTCTAGACGGGGTTCGATCTAATAATTCGCCAAAAATCAATGTTTTAACCAATTTACGTGTGACTTGTTTTATGTGACTTTACCAATGTTTAAAAAAATGATTGTTTTTCTTGGCTGTGTTTTTCACCAATATTTTCTGTACTTTTTTTCTATTGTCTATAGTCTGAGACATTTTTTAACAATTTAAATGATAATGGTTTGTTCTAAAGTAAAAAAAAAATGAAAAACATACAAAAAATAATGAAAAATTTGCTGTAAAAAACATTTGTCATAAGGTGCTAGAATAGGCCAAAAACTACTAAAAACAAATATCAACTAAACAAGAGAAATGCAAATATATAAACTAAAACTGAAACAAAAACAACATAAAACAAGAGAAGTAAAGTTTTTAGTAAAACAACAGTTGCTCAAAATAACAAGGTTTGAGTTCACTTGAAAAAGTGAAAAAATCGAAAAAAAATGGGCAACAAAGGGTTAACACAAAATCAAGCTCATCGATTTGATTTCTTTGAGATTGTGTATCTCAGAAACAAATTGCTCGATTTGAAAGTTTCAGAGAGAAAATTGTACAAAATTTCTTGGCTCTTCAAAAATATTTTTTAGGAGTACTTTAAATTCCAGAAGTATTATTTTAAAATGAAAAGAAACCAAAATAAATTTAAATTGCACTTTTCGTTTTTTTCTTCAAAAAATCATATCTCCTACACAGCAAAAATCCGATGGTAAAATCGCATGCGAAAGCATGCACATCACCTTCGTCAAAATAAACATTTAATATTATTGGGGTTATTCAAACCCAGCACCAACAGTAAGGACTGGCGCCTTAGCCCACTCGGCCATCAGACCGATGAAAAGTTGTTAGGATAAACGCATATATGAGCTTGACATTTCGGTCAGGTAGGTTTCCCATACTGATGGGCTACATATTTCAGGGTGTAAAATTACATTAAATTGCATAAAATAATGCAATATTTATTTTAACGAAAAAAAAAACGGAATCGACGTAACTGTAGTGGGTCGACACATGCAACGTATCATTTAACGCTGACTCAAATTACAACACTTGAGTCAGTAACAAATTATGTATGTTCTACTTCTTGGGCGACCTTCTTGTGGCCCACATTCTGTGACACTTTGAAGTCAGCAGTTGCTTTCCGTGTTGTGTTTAACACTGACCCTCTTTGATGGGTACCAGATGTTGACAAACATGCACCAAGCACTTTGTTATATTCAAGCGACCACCGAAAGAGTACTCGATGGTAAATAAAAAGTAGGTGTGGCTTATTAGCCATCTTTTTCTAGGAATTCACCACAGCCAACAAGGCTTAAGTTTAAGTTAGCAATAAGTTTGAAGTTAAAATAAAGATCATTCCTAGTTCCACCGTCAACCGTGTTAGATGTCTCATTTGTATCACCTTACCCTCCATACATAACATGGCGATCCTGCCAGCTCTAACAAAAGTTTTTCTTTTTCGGGAATTCAAAGCTTAAAGTGAAGACTAAAAGTGAATGAAATATTCACAACAGTGATTTATGCCAGTGTAGTGAATTGTAAAGTAGCAAAAGCATTAAAATGAGTTGGTTTAGCAGTGAAGTGAATACTGTTAAAATTACAGATCATGTAAGCGCCATCGCGCTTGTGGTACTAGCTGCATCAGCAATAATTTACATGCTGGGTAAATTTTTTGCCAAACACGTGCAAAGAACGGCAACGGGCGCCGCGAGTCGTGAGACTAGGTTGAATAATATCGCTACGCAGCGATAAGTGAACATTGATTTAAACAAAGAGAAGAAAGTTTGTGAATAAACATTTAAAATCAAATTGAAGAAAAAAAAAATCAGTAAAAAAAAAGCATGATGAACATGAAGAGTGAAAGTGAAAAATTGAAAATTAATATCTAAAAAAAAGGAAGCAGGATGAACACAAAAAGTGGAAGTGAAAAATTGAAAATTAATATCTAAAAAAAATTTTTGTGATGATATTGATGACAAAAAAAAATATCACAACAGCAAGAGGAGCGTCGGTTGTGAGTACGGTCCGTACTACCACAATCCGGATGTAGACTCTATCCTGAAAACAAGAGAAATAAGACAAATCAGGGAAGCGCCGGTTGTGGGAACGGTCGGTTCCATCACAACCCGGGTTGCAGGCCCTTGGCAATTCAACAAGCATCAAACATCAAATGAGCAGGAGAGCAATGGTTGTGGGAACGGTCGGTTCCGTCACAACCCGATAAGCAGGCCCTGGGAAAATGATTGGATCAACTGGAGATGTCCGAATCATCAAAGCGTGAGAATACTTTAAATGGAACTACATTTTGAAAAGTTATCAAAAATATTAAATAATTTATCAAAAGCTCCAACTAGGAGGTATAGAAATAGTACATTAATTGCCAAATTACACGAGGCTAAACAAGTATATAATGCAGCAATAATCGAGATAGAACTCTATAAGGAGTCGGAACAATTACAATTATTGAAGAATTTAAGATTTCTCTACGGAGAAGCATATACAAAACTTACGGCACGGCTCGATAATAATATTGAGCCGCTTTTTTAAAAATTTAGTGAACGTAATACTAACAATTAATAAGCTATACAGAAAGGTAAAAATTTCGAATACTTTAGATTTGTCATTAGCTATTCGCGTCGTGGGTAAATACGACGGCGACGCAGCCGAGTTGGAAAACTGGCTCAACGACGTGACGGTTCTCCGAGCGGGGCAATCAACTGTCGATGAAGCGGTGTTTGTTCAATTTATGAACAACCGTTTAACTGGTGCCGCCCGCGGTGAGTTAACGGGAATAGCTACCATTATAGAAGCACGAAATACCTAAAGATCGCGATTTGGGATTAAATTAACCCCAGTTGCCGTGACAGCCGAGTTACGGGGGTTGAAACAAAAAGGCAAATCTTTAGTCGATTTCGGGGATGAAATCGAGAAAGTGGCAGCTAGGTTAGCCGCAGCGTGGGTATCGAAACAACCACAACTTTTCCCAACTGAGGCAGCCACGTGGCCCATAGTCGAACCAATTGCTGTAGAAGCTTTTATAAATGGTCTTAAGGATCAATCGAAAGTATTGCAAATGCGGTCAAGAAATCCGGAAACCTTAACCAAAGCATTGTCGGATGCTCTGGAGATACATGCGCAGCCCATGCCCGAGGAAGTCATGTGGACCTATGCCAGTTATAGTAACCCAGGTAATAAGGCTGGTACAAATATTTTAAAAGTTTTTGTCACCCCCTTCAAAATTGGCCCGAAAATCAGGGGCAAAATAAATATTTTACAATAAACTTCAAAATTTCAATGAAAATTCAAGTGCAACCAGCTGAAATCAAATTAAATTGCATTCTCCTGCGTTTAAAATCAATTTTAGCATGTTTGGGTTTATTAAAAAATCTTAATATTTTTTGAAAATTTTCGATGCAAAATCTTTTTTTTCGATACAATTTTTGTTTTTGTCAGATCTTAGATATTTTGAAAACTAATGATTGCAAAACAACTGAACTAGTGTAAAATGCATTTTAAAACACTTTTTTCATTTAAATGTGAAGACAATGGCTTGTTATTTAAATTTTTATATTTTTTTATTTTTTTGCCCCCCCCTTGACCTCGGCCAGGGCCGAGGGACAAAAACTTTTTTAAATATTTGCATCGGCCTAATAAAAACAGAGGAAATCGTGGTTATCAAAATAACCAAAATAGAAACTATGAACAACAAAATGGTAATCAGCAAGGTTACAATAACCAGCAGCAGCAAGGCTACAACTCGAATCGAGGCCACCGTGGAAATCGAGGTTATCAACATAACCGAGGAGGTGGTAATCGAGGAGTTGCTAACGTGGTATCAAACCAGATCCTTCGAAAATTGAAATAATTAAAAAATGGAGCAGCCCTAAAACGGCTGATGAAGTAAAGAAATTGTAGCTTTTTCTAATTACTATAGAAAGCACATCAAAATTTTCAAACAAACAAGAAAAGGTGTAGATTATGAGTGGTCGGAAGAATGTGAAAACAGTTTCCAACATTTGAAAAATTGTTTTATTACTCCACCAATATTAGATTATCCAGATTTTTCGGATAAAAACACATTTACTTTACAAACAGATGCATCAGGAAAAGCTATTGGTGCTGTTTTAAGCAACCAAAATGGTAGACCTATTGCATTTGCGAGTAAAGCATTGAATAAAGCTGCGATAAACTACAGCACAATTGAAAAAGAACTACTTGGAGTGGTTTGGGCAATCAGACATTTCAGACCATATTTGTATGGGAGAAGATTTGATGTTTATTCAGACCACCGTCCTTTAGTTTATTTATTCACATTAACTGACCCTTCGAGTAGATTAACCAAATTTCGGTTAGCACTCGAAGAATATAAATTTGATGTCATATACAAAAGGGATCAGAAAACGTGATAGCGGACGCGTTGTCACGTATTTCCAGGGCCCCGGTGATGGCCTGATATGAGCTACCGAACAACATTGGCAATATGGCGTCGTTTGTTTACAAACACAAGATTGTTTGTTGACGAACCGAAAAATTTACTTTTTTGGTAAAAAAATTATAACCATTGTGAAATAACATTAAGTCTTCCAAAACCGACAAAATTTCGCAAAATTCTAGACCAGAATTTGTTTTATTATTATTTTTCAGTTTAAACCTCTTTCATCGCGATTCTGATCAAGATTGCACATCAAATCATCGTGCCTTTAGTGTATCTTTATTGTTTACATCGATTCGCTGTAGATTCGTGTTTGAATTTTGAAATTTAGCATAAAATAAAATAAGTTGCAGAATTTCCAACTTCAGCCATGTGCAACAATTTCCACATCACCCATGTGGGAAACCGATAATGGGGCAATTCATGCGTTCCAAACTGTCAAAATTCCAAAACGTCATTGCCAATCTTCGGTTCGCTGCTTTTGTTCGTGTTTGAAGTTTCGGGCCTAGACTCTGCGTATTTCTATTGAAGATCTCCAGGCACTTACGCCTCAAATAAATTTTGTGTGTACAAGAGCACAAAATAAAAATAAAATTAAATCAGCTGAGAAAATGAAGATAAAAGTAAGGTTGCAACAGATTACATACAAATCCAAATTGGAAGTAATGAAAATGAATTTAAGATTGAGGATGGAACTCTGATTATTAACCCTAAAACGTCAATATCTCACCTACGGGGAGTATTGAAACGACTAGTGGTGTTTACAGAAAAGAATCCGATAAAAGGCCTAGTCGTGCAAAATACGCAGACATATAAAAAATAAAAGAGCAAATAGAAGCTCTAAAAATAAATGGTATACCACCTATCATTGTAATAGGAAATGAAATAAAACATGTTGAAAATAAAGATGAGCAACAACTCATCATTAATAATTACCACATATTGCCAACTGCAGGGCATGCTGGTATAAAACGAACACAAAATACCATCAAACAAAGATATTACTGGAAATCCATGGACCAGGATATCTCAAATTTTATTAAAAAGTGTGTGAAATGCCAACAAAATAAGTCTTTCCGCACAAAAGTACCTATGACAATGACAAGCACAGCAAAAACTGCTTTTGAAAAAATATTTTGGACATTGTTGGTCCATTATTACCAGACGCCTACGGGAATCAGTACATACTGACTACCCAGTGCGATCTGTCAAAATTCATAACTGCAACGCCAATTATTGACAAGTCAACAAATGCAGTGGCCAAAGCATTTGTTGAAGCAATAATTTTAAATTATGGCGTTCCCGACCAAATATTGACGGACAGAGGTACAGAATTCATGTCCTCTGTTTTCAAAAATTTGTGATATGCTGAAAATTGAGAAACTCAATTCAACAGCATATCACCATGAAACATTGGAGCGTTAGAAAATTCGCATAAAGTGCTTGGGAATTGTCTACGAATCCAAACAAATAATTCTTATGGATATTGGTCTGCTTGGGTGCCGTATTATAAATTCGCTTATAATACAACTGTGCACAGCACAACCAGTAAAACTCCATACGAGTTAGTATACGGAAAATTGTGCAATCTTCCAACTGAGTTACAAGGAGAAACAGAAATAAGTCCTGTGTATAACATAGATGACTATTCTGCTATTCTAAAATTTAAAATTCAAACATCGCAAAAACAAGCACGCGATTGTTTACTAAAAGCCAAACAAAACCGAACAAAAAAAGACACAAACAAAACTGATCGTTATGTTATTAACGATCTAGTTCTTGTAAGAAATGAAACAGGTTCAAAATTAGAACAAAAATTTGACGGACCATACAAAGTCTTGGAAGATTTATGTGTAAACCTAAAGATTCAAATTAATAATAAAATAGATATTATTCACAAAAATAGAGTTAGAAAATTCATTTAAAAAAAAAAGAGGGAAAGAAGACAACAACAAAAAATAATAAAAATAATAATAATAATAAAATTGAAAAATACAAAATTTCATATTTCTATTGTAACAAAACATAAACACACACACACATGAATAATATTGTAAAAAGACACATATATTGTACACACACACATATAAATAATATTGTAACAAGACACATATATTGTAACTCTATTATAGTTACACACTAAATCATAAAACATTAAAAATAATCACTATAGGATAATTTTTAATTTCTCCAAGAAGAGGCGTGTAGTGGGTCGACACATGCAACGTATCATTTAACGCTGACTCAAATTACAACACTTGAGTCTGTAACAAATTATGTATGTTCTACTTCTTGGGCGACCTTCTTGTGGCCCACATTCTGTGACACTTTGAAGTCAGCAGTTGCTTTCCGTGTTGTGTTTAACACTGACCCTCTTTGATGGATACCAGATGTTGACAAACATGCACCAAGCACTTCCGAAAGAGTACTCGATGATAAATAGCCAAAAAGTAGGTGTGGCTTATTAGCCATCTTTTTCTAGGAATTCACCACAGCCAACAAGGCTTAAGTTTAAGTTAGCAATAAGTTTGAAGTTAAAATAAATATCATTCCTAGTTCCACCGTCAACCGTGTTAGATGTCTCATTTGTATCACCTTACCCTCCATACATAACATAACACCTTATAATGTGGCCCTCTTAAACCTTGCGGTTTCGTCTACGGATCCACAGGCGTGTATCGTTCTTTTTGCGACAAGACTCCGCCTCCCGGGTCTCCTAAGTGTGAAGGTATGGCACGGGGAGAGGACACCGAATACCTGTATTAACACTTAGAATTTTTTGTGTCTGCCTATTTATTTTACACCTAGGCCTTCTACACGCAGCTGGATTACTACTTTTTAGCTGTGTAAACCAGATTTTGCACCATCACTAAAGCTCCGAAGGTGTCTTTTTAGTCCCCTAAAACATAAAAATCTGATTTTTGCTTTGCCCAAGACACCAAATCGATCAGAAAATCCCTTGTCAAGATATAGAAATTCATTCATCTATATATATAAAAAATTTCGACGGTTTTGTTCGAACGCGAATCAATTCAACACGGAAAGTCGGATCGAGGTGCTCTTTGTTGCGTTGGGTTCGTATAAGTCCAAGGAAGGTTCTCACGCCAAAAAGTTACAACTTTGGCCACTCTGGAACCGATTCCGGAAAATCTGCAGATTGTATGGGAAAAGCTGCGTAAAATCAAATTTTGATCACAGGAGGCTGAATATGCAAACAAGCAAGAAACGTCAACAAACGAAAAAAGGGCAGGACGAAGTTTGCCGGGAAGAGCTTGTTTGCATATAAATTTAATATGACCAGCCCCCAGAATTGTATGGACATTTGTATAAAAAAAAACGAATGATGCAAAATTGCTTCTTTTGACACAGAGAATGCATGGTGCATTAGGGTGTAATATGGTTGTATGGAAAAAAATAAAGTTGTCCAAATTTAGTGAGCACAGCACTTTCTCAGTTCCTTTTGGGGTCCTAAACAACACCCCAAAGTTTGGGACCGATTGGTTTAGTCCTCACTTTGCGCAAAGCGAATCAATTTTCCATATAAATTTGCATGGAAAAAAACATTTTTTTGGATTTTGATATTTATCAAATCCACGTTTCATGCTATATCAAAACGGACCCATATTCGGATGCTCTGGAATGTTTTCCCGAAGAGAGTGCTAGCTTGCTCCTGAAAGAAGATATAGCGTCCTCAAAACTCGTCTAAAACGTGATTTTCGAGCAAAAAACACGTTTTAGACGAGTTTTGAACACGCTGTATCTTTTTTTAGGGGCAAGCTAGCACCATACTCTCTTCGGGAAAGTTGTAGAGGACATTTCAGAGCATCCGAACATGAGTCCGGTTTTGATATGAGCATGAGCATGAGCATGAGCATGAGCATGAGCATGGTTGACTGCCAATGAGCTGCTACTCCGTTATTGACAGATCAGCTGAAGTTAAACAATGAATCAAAAATGATTAGTGGGAGCCAACCATCCGTTCACTGTTTAACCTCTGAAGATCCCTGCTTTATTAGTCAATACCGGCGCCCTCCCAAGAAGCCTGCAGTTCAACGAAAGGGAGGAATGTTAGTCCGATAGTTGAAGTTGCAGACTCATCAAGCACACAGTTTTTCGCTATATACTTGTTGATACCGCTTGAGACCGTTGAATCCACAGCATCTCCTTCAAGCATCACGTGATTATTATTTTTTTTGAGTTAGTAGGATAAGGTATTGGCTTTTCGATGCCTCCCGAGCTACGATGCTATGGGGAGGACTTTCATAACAGACCCGTCGGCGAGCCTTCCGAGCAACGATGCTATGGGAAGGTCTTTCTGGTTAACACACAAAATCACTCACTCACAATTATTTCACTCCACTATTAATTATTCCAAAATGTCAGTGCGTCTTTCGATCATTATATAGAAATGGCTTTTTCACCATAAAAAATAAAACCTAAATCGAAAAAATTATACACAATTTACCCGACGCCGTGCCTTCCGATCAACGATGATATAGGAAGGGCTTTGAAAATCACAAAACAATTAATTAAGATCACAAAAAAACACAAATTACTCAACGAAAATTACGCTCAAGACACAAATAATTCAGTAAGGCATGCTATTATTCGATTACCACAATCACTCACCCCAAACGAATAGTGACACAAAAGCACAAAAAAAAATTAACCTGCATAATCACGACTTCGCGTCCCCACTTCCAGCGATTACCACAATCAATCACCCCATACGAATAGCGACACAAAAGCACAAATAAAATAAACCTGCATAATCACGACTTCGCGTCCCCACTTCCAGCGCACCAATGATGCTATTATTCGATTACCACAATCACTCACCCCAAACGAATAGCGACACAAAAGCACACAAAAAAAAATAACCTGCATAATCACGACTTCGCGTCCCCACTTCCAGCGCACCAATGATGCTATTATTCGATTCTCCGAACATGAGTCCGGTTTTGATACAGCATGAAACGTGGATTTGATAAATATCATAATTCAAAAATGGTTTCCATACAAATTTATATGGAAAATTAAATCGCTTTGCGCAATGTGAGGACTAAACCAATCGGTCCCAAACTTTAAGAAGTTGTTTAGGACCCCAAAAGGTTCTGAAAAAGTGCTGTGCTGGAAAATCGATTTTGGTATTACACCCTAATGGTGCATGGCAAAGTTTCATCCAAATCAAAAAAATGAAAAGTTAAAAATCGTGAAAAAAATTGCGAAATCGTAGAGAACTACTCTTAATATTAAAAAAAGAAAACTTATGAAAACTTGTTTTGAGCAATTACTGCTACGCCCCCCCCCCTCCTGACGCTATTCAACACGATTTGCAGCGCCAATTCAAAAAGTGTAGTCTCCTGTTGCACCAATGTAAAATATATATATAAAAAAAACGAAGTTGACTTTACATCTGTCGGCTGGTACTAGACCAACAACTGTCTTCCTTTTAACTGCAAGGACTTCGCCGCCCTGTTTGAGTAAGGCACAGAGCGACGGCGCCGGATACCCATATTTACAGTTAGAATTTTAGAGCGTCCACCGCGGGATTCGAACCAGCAAAATATATGTAAATATACCAAAGTATTATTTACTGAGTTTAAAGATTGACTGTTAGCGCCCTTTCGCAATCTAAACAAGCACCCCATGCGCCCCTTTCGAGAAAACCCTCCCCTTTCGAAAATCCTGTGCACGGCCCTGGAACCAGCATGTACCATTAGGGTGTAATACCAAAATCGATTTTCCAGCACAGCACTTTTTCAGAACCTTTTGGGGTCCTAAACAACTCCTTAAAGTTTGGGACCGATTGGTTTAGTCCTCACATTGCGCAAAGCGATTTAATTTTCCATATAAATTTGTATGGGGAAACCATTTTTTTGAATTATGATATTTATCAAATCCACGTTTCATGCTATATCAAAACCGGACTCATGTTGATGCTCTGAAATGCTCCTCTACAACTTTCCGAAGAGAGTAGCTTGCCCTAAAAAAGATACAGCGTGTTCAAAACTCGTCTAAAACGTGTTTTTTGCTCGAAAATCACGTTTTAGACGAGTTTTGAGGACGCTATATCTTCTTTTAGGAGCAAGCTAGCACCATACTCTCTTCGGGAAAGTTTTAGAGCACATTCCAGAGCATCCGAATATGGGTCCGGTTTTGATATAGCATGAAACGTGGATTTGATAAATATCAAAATCCAAAAAAATGTTTTTTTCCATGCAAATTTATATGGAAAATTGATTCGCTTTGCGCAAAGTGAGGACTAAACCAATCGGTCCCAAACTTTGGGGTGTTGTTTAGGACCCCAAAAGGAACTGAGAAAGTGCTGTGCTCACTAAATTTGGACAACTTTATTTTTTTCCATACAACCATATTACACCCTAATGTACCATCGATTCAAATGGACTCAACTCTCCACCTTCACCGGGAAACTGCCCGCGAGTCGCTCAATAGATTACCTCCTCTGAAATAACCAGAGAAAGGTTCTTCCTTCTGTCACGGACACCCCTAAAGGATAGAAGCAATGTCACATTGTCACGTCCCTGCCCCTGCCACACACTCACAATAATCAATTAAAAACGTAAACAAACCCCAAAGCACAGTCACATAAACAAACGCAGGCCGCAACCAGCACCAACGCGGATTTGTCAGTTTTTCTCTCGCTCACCCCCTCCGGAAACACCAAGAAAGTTTCATCCAGTTGTAATCACCCGTGAATACGACAAACGTAAACAAACACACACGCACACAATCGCGAAAACAATGTTCCCCCACAAATCAGGATTCCAATCACGCGACACCAAAACCAAAACAAACTTAACCAGCGGTGTTTTCCTTCACCGAGAACTCCCGTGTCCTGTCAAATCCACCGAAATCGTTCCGGCGTTGATCCGTGTCAAGACAGCACCTGCAGGAGGAGAAGGAGGAAGGAGGCCAAGTGACATTAAGGGCAAGTGGATTCCTCTTCTGGGTGCAGCTGCTTGGCCTGAACATTCCTTGCATCCGCCTACACTGAGCGGAACTTTTCTTCACCCCAGCCACCAAAACAGAAGCAATCACTTAACCACAATATATCGCGGCTCCCGAACGCCACGGACCGAACGAACACACACTCCCTCGGCCACAGAACGTACTCACAACCCGCGGCGATTCGCGGACTACAATTTATCCGCGGAAAACTACTGCGCGAAACGTAAACCAACCAGCCCGCCACGAACGCAAAAACTGTCTGTCTGCCGATTGCCGATTCCTGTCACGACATGTCTCGCGCGTTGCGTGCGAGCAGTGAACGAAAGAAGAGAGAAGAGAGAGCGAGCGCGTGGGCTCATTTTTGCACTTTTCGATGAAATTTTATGTGCGGTAAAATACTGTTTAATGTGATTAGTTTAACTAGTGTATTTAAAGTAAATTAAAGTGCAAAAAAACTCAATAAAAATTTCCATTAGCAAAAATGGCATTTTGTGGAGGAGTGAAAATTTTGCTAAGTCCAACGAAAACATGATGAAAAATAATTGTATCATCTCATAATTGACAGGTCGGTTTTTTTTCTAAGTCCCAAAATAATTGGGCATTCGAAATTCTGCTAAGTCCAGCGAAAACAAGATAAAACTAGAAAATATCATCTCTTGATGGAGAGGTCGAATTTTTTTTAAGTCCCAAAATAATTTGGCTTTCGAAATTTTTCTAAGTCCAGCGAAAACTTGATCAAACATCAAAATATCATCTTATGATAGACGGGTCGAAATTTTTTCAAAGTCCCAAATAAATTAATTTTCGAAATTCTGCTAAGTCCAACAATATCAAAAAGAAATGAAAATAAAACATTTGATGATCCACTGTCTAGGAACATAAAAAGTATCATGAAATTCGGCGGCATTTTTTTTAGTTTTTGGAACAAACAAAAATCATGCCATGTTCACAAAAACAACTCAAGTTATTTTTTTTGTTCGTCCCATGATGCGACTTTCTGCCCGGGTAACCGAACATGGCCACGAACATAAATTGTTCGAGGTGTATCTGCGAAAAATCTTGTTGAGTTTATTTGACCAACAATGCCACATCAAGTTTAGTTTATAGTAGCAAACAACTGAAATCTTCCAAAAATCATATCAAGTTCATAAAGTAGATTTTGATCCCAAAAATAATTTTATTGGTTTTTAATGCACCTCGCCACTATTCAGACCCCCCTTCTTTCTCTTCACAAATATGAGTAATATTGCAGGAATATACGCACTTACATCAAAACAAGATTTTTCAAAGTTGAAAAATTATTTTACTTTAAAACTCATTAAAAATTGTGGAGAAAGCGTTGAATTGCCAAAATGTCACAATAATTTTCCAAATCACGAAAAATCCAAAGTCTCTATATTCCATTTTTCAAATTAAAAATAAAAGTCTATGAAAATATTCCTAAAATTGCATAAGTCCAAAAATCCACAGTAAAATTTCAAAAAGCCTGGTAATGTTTCTTATCAAAATATTTTTTCAAAATGTTGAAAAATATTCAACTGGCTGAGAGCAAAAATTTCGCAAAGTCCTGAAAATCTAATAAATTCTACCAACAATCTTGTCCTGATACGGATCCCGTAAATTTTCTAAGTGCCGGAACGATTTTTGTAGGGGGTATATCAATAATTATTAAAAACCAACTTTCGTATTTCAAAATTTCAATGAAGACGTTTTGTTAGAGACATTATTTTAGGAACAAACTGATGTTTTTGTAAAAATCGGACGAAAATTTCCTGTAATTTCGACGATTTTTCCGAAATTTTGGTTCAAAGCAAAATAAACATCAAAATAATTTATCATGTTTCCAAACTCCCAAAAATTTTCTAAGTCACAAATTTTTTTTTCATTTTCCTGCTCTCGAAAAATTTCTAAGTGTTGAAAATATTTTACTGGCCAAAAGCCAAAATTTTGCTAAGTCCAAAGAATCAAATAAATTTTACCAAAAATCTTGTCGTGATACGGATCCCGTAAATTTTCTAAGTGCCGGAACGATTTTTGTAGGGGGTATATCAATAATTATTAAAAACCAACTTTCGAATTTCAAAATTTCAATGAAGACGTTTTGTTAGGGACATTATTTTAGGAACAAACTGATGTTTTTGTAAAAATCGGACGAAAATTTCCTGTAATTTCGTCGATTTTTCCGAAATTTTGGTTCAAAGCAAAAATAAACATCAAAATAATTTATCATGTTTCCAACCTCCCGAAAATTTTCTAAGTCCCAAAAAAATGCTTTTTCTGTAAAAAGTAAAGAATTTAAAAATATACGCAAAAATTTCAAAGTCCAGCATAAATAAAATCAAATTTTAAAATATAAGTTCATGAAAATTATTCTAAGTGTCGGAAATTGAAAATTCTGTCAGTGACTGCAAATTTTGCTAAGTCCAGTATAAATTTGAAATAAAGTCAAAATAATCATTTCATGATGTTCGGGTAAAATTTTGGAAAAAATAAAATTTTCGAAATTTTTGCTAAGTCTAAAAAAACTACCACTAACAGCTCAATATCAACTGTAGATAATGCAGTATGATCATGGAATATACTTTCCATGATACGCAGTCGTCATAACTCGAGGAGTTTACAACAAGATGCAAATAAACAAGCCAAGATAGTTCCAAGTTATCGCCACCAACTCACTTTCCGCCCGGGTTGTTATTGAAATTGCATGATTTTTGTTATTACCGTCTGCCCACGATGTTGTTCTCGGCAACCTTATCCGAAACCAGCTTGTGTTGATTGCGTTGGCAGTTATCTGCCTGGGTTCCCTTATTTACCCATGCTCGGGCAGTGTGCGGTCCGATTGATCCACAAGCAGATATCAATCTTGATTCTCCCCAATTGACGATAAAGGTTTTTCTATAACATATTAGTGTTTTTGTGTTTTTTATACTACATTTGCTGGGATTAATTCTAATAATATAATACACACACACACACACACACACACATACACACACACACATACTTTCTAACAATGTGGGATTTATTTTCAGCCGTCCTGGAGGAACTACCCAAGGGATGTCTCAAGGAATTCGTCAACACTTAAATCAGCAAATAGGGCAAGCTGTTACCAATGCTGCTATGCATGAATTATCAAGCACATTTTCAAACAAGTTTAAATAAAAATTAAGTTGACAGCTGAACAAACACTTATTTTTTTATTAAAAATTGAGAAATATTTAGCTACCGTCTGTGGAGTGACTATGGGTCAAAAACGAAACTCCTCGTAATTTCTTAATAACAAAAACAATTTAAATAACATCGAAAAATTAACATGGAATTGTTCTTAGATTTTTTTAAATTTATATATATTCAGATTTTTCTTCCATGTACATTAGGGTGACAATAAAAGAAATTACATCAGGGATACCCTCTGATTCGATTCCTTAGGCAAAAAAGTATCTGTGCAAATTATGAGCCAAATCGGTAAAGGTTAAGAAGTGCCCGAATAAAATTATATGATGATTTGCATTGTCAAAACCATGCAGTTACAATAGATATTATAATATCTAACTGTACGGATTTTTTTCCTTACCGTACGGATTTTCGACCTTCTCCGCGGATTTTAAACAGGCCGGAATTTTTGTACGAACAAAATCTGTATAGTTAATAACATTATAGTATTTTGGAAGTTCATTCCAGTTTGACAGCTCGCCCAGAGCAGACGTGTGTCTTTTGAGCGCGTTTTTGACGATGTTTTTTTTTAACTTTCGCCGACGGCCATGGCGGCGGCCGCGACGGCGGAGAGTGAATTAAGTGGACGGAGCATAGGGCTGAGGATGGAAGGCCGTTCTACTGGAACGCGGCCTTGAAGAAAAGTGTGTGGGAGAAACCCGACGGTTTCCAACCCAAAATGCAGGCGGCGACGGGCATGGAGGTGGAAGACTCCGAAGGAGGAGGAGAGGACGGGGGGCGAATTTCGTCCCGTGATCAAGGTTCGGCGCAGGAAGGCTAAGGAGGAGATCAACGACGGCAATGGCCAGGAAGTGGAGAAACTGCTCAGCAACAACAAGTTCAGCCCGCTAGCGGAGAAGAGCAACAACAACAACAATGCGAACCCAGCAGCAGAAAAAACCACCCCCGTGGTACCAGCACCCGGCAAGTCGGCCGGGGAGAAGAAGCAGCCGCCGCTGGTGGTGAAAGAAACGAGCTTCGCCCGCCTTGCGAGGGTGATGTCGACATGTGATGTCCAGCCGGAACACAAACTGACGCGGTACGGCACCAAAATTACGTGCTTTTCGAGCGACGACTTCGACACGGTGCAAGCCCACCTGAAGAAGAACAAGGTGCAGTTCTACACGCATGGAAAGCGCAGTGCGAGACCGCACCGGGTAGTAATGCGAGGTCTCCCGAACGCGGAACCGGATTACGTCAAGGAGCTGCTCAAGACGGAACATCAGCTGGACGTCTTGGCAGTACACGCCATCAGGCGGAAGCAGCAGCTTCCCGCCATCGATGAGACGCCTTTCATCGTGCTCTTCCCCAAGGGGCACATCAGTCTGAAGGAGTTGAGTAGCAAGGTAAAGAAAGTGGGACCAGTCGTCGTCCGGTGGGTGGCCTACCGGAACAAAGAACCGCACGTGACCCAGTGCAAGAACTGCTTGCAGTTCGGTCACGGAACCAGTAACTGCCATCTCAAGCCCAGGTGCAGCAGCTGTGGGGTGCCCACAGCACGGAAAAGTGCAAAGCAGAAGAAACGGAAGCCAAGAAGTGTGTCAACTGCTCTGGATCTCACGAGGGTCTGGACCGCAGCTGTCCCAAACGTGTGCAGTTCATCCAGTCGAGGCAGCAGGCGTCCACGCCGAAACCGCCAGCATGGAAGAAGGACAAACAGACCCCGGCAGGAGCCGCGTTCACCGCAGCGGATTTTCCTCCGCTACCTGGAGCGGTGCCGTCCGTTGAACCGGAAAATAAACATTCTAGTCCCGCAGGAAGAAGTCGAGAAGATACTGGCACCGGCGCCGGTGCAACCCCGAAGGAGCAACAAGGCGAATCGAAGCTGTACAGCGAGTCGGAGCTGTGGTCCATTTACCAAGAGTACAGAGTTCGCTTGAGGCAGTGCAAGACACCTGAGGAACAGATTGACGTGATCGCACACTTGCTGACACATGGCACGAAACAATGATCATCTGAATCAGTTACAGTTTTTTATTTTTCTTTTATTATTTTTGTACCTTTTGATCCTCGGTCCTAACCTGGTCACAGTACCTTAAAGGACCTAATAAAAATAAGCTAGGAAAAAAAAATCATTGCTTTTTTGATTGGGCCAAAGCTTTCTCTTATTAGATATTTTTATTCAACTGTCAGTTTGATTTTAAAGGGATAACTTGCATAATTTTCCGGGTTTTCCTCAGTTCAAACTTGATTGTCAATGATTCTTCTTTTCAAATTCCATAAACATATTTATTAAATAAAAGATCAAGTTTTGGCTTGTGAAAACCTTGTGTTGTGCTTGTACTTATAGCCCGAATAAAATTATATGATGATTTGCATTGTCAAAACCATGAAGTTACAATAGATATTATAATATTTATGGTAAGTTTATGGTTGATTTTGAACTTCATTGGAATGACGATAAAGCTATCGTAGATTTCATGGTTACAGCAAATTTCATGGTTTTGTTATTGGAAATGTTATAAATTGAAACAATAAAACTACTGTAAATTTCATGAATACAGCAAATATTATGGTTTTGTTATTGGAAATCTCATAATGTATTTTTTTCAATTTTTGTTACAGTAAGTTTCATTGTAATGTTATAGATGCATAGTGTGAACTTTTTTGAACGATTTTTTAAATAATGTGAATCATGTAATATTAAAATATTAAAATATATTAAAATATTTTAATATTTTAATATTTTAATATTTTAATATTTTAATATTTTAATATTAAAATATTAAAATATTAAAATATTAAAATATTAAAATATTAAAATATTAAAATATTAAAATATTAAAATATTAAAATATTAAAATATTAAAATATTAAAATATTAAAATATTAAAATATTAAAATATTAAAATATTAAAATATTAAAATATTAAAATATTAAAATATTAAAATATTAAAATATTAAAATATTAAAATATTAAAATATTAAAATATTAAAATATTAAAATATTAAAATATTAAAATATTAAAATATTAAAATATTAAAATATTAAAATATTAAAATATTAAAATATTAAAATATTAAAATATTAAAATATTAAAATATTAAAATATTAAAATATTAAAATATTAAAATATTAAAATATTAAAATATTAAAATATTAAAATATTAAAATATTAAAATATTAAAATATTAAAATATTAAAATATTAAAATATTAAAATATTAAAATATTAAAATATTAAAATATTAAAATATTAAAATATTAAAATATTAAAATATTAAAATATTAAAATATTAAAATATTAAAATATTAAAATATTAAAATATTAAAATATTAAAATATTAAAATATTAAAATATTAAAATATTAAAATATTAAAATATTAAAATATTAAAATATTAAAATATTAAAATATTAAAATATTAAAATATTAAAATATTAAAATATTAAAATATTAAAATATTAAAATATTAAAATATTAAAATATTAAAATATTAAAATATTAAAATATTAAAATATTAAAATATTAAAATATTAAAATATTAAAATATTAAAATATTAAAATATTAAATTTTTTTTTAAAATATTAAAATATTAAAATATTAAAATATTAAAATATTAAAATATTAAAATATTAAAATATTAAAATATTAAAATATTAAAATATTAAAATATTAAAATATTAAAATATTAAAATATTAAAATATTAAAATATTAAAATATTAAAATATTAAAATATTAAAATATTAAAATATTAAAATATTAAAATATTAAAATATTAAAATATTAAAATATTAAAATATTAAAATATTAAAATATTAAAATATTAAAATATTAAAATATTAAAATATTAAAATATTAAAATATTAAAATATTAAAATATTAAAATATTAAAATATTAAAATATTAAAATATTAAAATATTAAAATATTAAAATATTAAAATATTAAAATATTAAAATATTAAAATATTAAAATATTAAAATATTAAAATATTAAAATATTAAAATATTAAAATATTAAAATATTAAAATATTAAAATATTAAAATATTAAAATATTAAAATATTAAAATATTAAAATATTAAAATATTAAAATATTAAAATATTAAAATATTAAAATATTAAAATATTAAAATATTAAAATATTAAAATATTAAAATATTAAAATATTAAAATATTAAAATATTAAAATATTAAAATATTAAAATATTAAAATATTAAAATATTAAAATATTAAAATATTAAAATATTAAAATATTAAAATATTAAAATATTAAAATATTAAAATATTAAAATATTAAAATATTAAAATATTAAAATATTAAAATATTAAAATATTAAAATATTAAAATATTAAAATATTAAAATATTAAAATATTAAAATATTAAAATATTAAAATATTAAAATATTAAAATATTAAAATATTAAAATATTAAAATATTAAAATATTAAAATATTAAAATATTAAAATATTAAAATATTAAAATATTAAAATATTAAAATATTAAAATATTAAAATATTAAAATATTAAAATATTAAAATATTAAAATATTAAAATATTAAAATATTAAAATATTAAAATATTAAAATATTAAAATATTAAAATATTAAAATATTAAAATATTAAAATATTAAAATATTAAAATATTAAAATATTAAAATATTAAAATATTAAAATATTAAAATATTAAAATATTAAAATATTAAAATATTAAAATATTAAAATATTAAAATATTAAAATATTAAAATATTAAAATATTAAAATATTAAAATATTAAAATATTAAAATATTAAAATATTAAAATATTAAAATATTAAAATATTAAAATATTAAAATATTAAAATATTAAAATATTAAAATATTAAAATATTAAAATATTAAAATATTAAAATATTAAAATATTAAAATATTAAAATATTAAAATATTAAAATATTAAAATATTAAAATATTAAAATATTAAAATATTAAAATATTAAAATATTAAAATATTAAAATATTAAAATATTAAAATATTAAAATATTAAAATATTAAAATATTAAAATATTAAAATATTAAAATATTAAAATATTAAAATATTAAAATATTAAAATATTAAAATATTAAAATATTAAAATATTAAAATATTAAAATATTAAAATATTAAAATATTAAAATATTAAAATATTAAAATATTAAAATATTAAAATATTAAAATATTAAAATATTAAAATATTAAAATATTAAAATATTAAAATATTAAAATATTAAAATATTAAAATATTAAAATATTAAAATATTAAAATATTAAAATATTAAAATATTAAAATATTAAAATATTAAAATATTAAAATATTAAAATATTAAAATATTAAAATATTAAAATATTAAAATATTAAAATATTAAAATATTAAAATATTAAAATATTAAAATATTAAAATATTAAAATATTAAAATATTAAAATATTAAAATATTAAAATATTAAAATATTAAAATATTAAAATATTAAAATATTAAAATATTAAAATATTAAAATATTAAAATATTAAAATATTAAAATATTAAAATATTAAAATAGATCACGGGGAAAACGGATTCAACTTTCGACAAACCA
Organism: Culex quinquefasciatus; assembly: GCF_015732765.1. Taxonomy (NCBI): domain Eukaryota; kingdom Metazoa; phylum Arthropoda; class Insecta; order Diptera; family Culicidae; genus Culex; species Culex quinquefasciatus. The sequence continues at coordinate 90,644,513 of NC_051863.1, read as the reverse complement.
ACTCAGAAGAAGTCAACCGCAAAATCCACGACATACAGACCAATGCCACAGGGACCGACGGCATACCTATCTCGTTTGTCAAAATGTTGTGCCCGCTGATCCTGCCGGAACTCTGTCACCTCTTCAACGCCATTATCACAGCTCGAGCTTTCCCGTCTTTGTGGAAAACAGCCATTGTAACACCGATCCCCAAACAACCAAGTCCTAGCCTGCCCAAGCATTTCCGCCCGATCAGTGTCCTTCCAGCGATGTCGAAGGTGTTGGAAAAAATCCTGCTTGACCAAATCACCGATCATCTCGATAACCCGAACGCTCCGCTATTGGCCAAACATCAATCGGGATACAGGAAGGGATTCGGGACAACGACTGCTCTCGCCAAGGTAACGCACGACATCTACAGCAACTTGGATAACAACAGCTGCACCGTCATGGTTCTTGTCGATTTTTCACTTGCGTTTAACTGCGTCGACCACCATCTGCTCAAAGACAAGCTGAATCGAGAGTTCAGGTTCTCGAGCGCTGCCTGCGAGTTTGTCGCATCGTTCCTTGGCCAAAGAAAGCAATCCGTCCGCCTTGGTGATGCAGTCTCAGCAGTTCGTGATGTAACTGACGGTACACCGCAGGGATCCTGTCTCAGCGCTTTGCTGTTCAGCCTCTTCATCAACAGTTTACCCGGAGTCCTGAGATGCGAGTATCAATTGTATGCTGACGATCTTCAAATCTACGTGTCCGGGCCGATTGAACAGATCGAAGAGCTGATTGCCAGCATCAACAACGACTTGGCTGCGATCACCAACTGGGCCAACCAAAATCGACTTCACCCGAACCCCAAAAAAACGCAGGCCATCGTTTTCACCAAAGCAGACTCGGTTCGACCCCACACGGATATCGTCTTCAGTGGAGAAGTTGTTCCACTGTCCGACAGGGTTGTCAATCTTGGTCTCCTGCTGGACAATAACATGACATGGAAGCATCAGGTCAACAGTGTGACACAGAAGGTATACAACACTCTAAGGACATTTCGCCGCTTTGCAGCAGTCCTCTCCCAACCGACGCGGCGCAAGCTGGTCCAAGCTGTGATCATGCCTATGTTCACCTACTGTGACGTAGTCTATTATCACGGGCTTCCTGCGGCACACAAAGAGCAACTCCACCGGTGCTTCAAATCAGCGGTGCGGTTTGTGTACAATCTGCGACGTCGCGAAACAACTGCGGCCGTGCGAGGCACCATACTCGGACACGATCTGCCGATCAACTATCAACTGCGGACGAGCTGCTTCATGAAGAAGGGATACGATGGCAACCTGCCGGAGTACCTCCAACAACATCTGGTGAGAGGACAGCTTGAGCGGACCCGATCATTCATCATCCCGCGGCACACAACGACGAGTGGAAGAAGTGTTCTTGTCGCTGGAACCACGTGCTGGAACAACCTACCCCTGGAGCTGAAAACCCAGCCGACGCTGTCGGCATTTAAAAGTGCTTTTAAGAGATCGTTTGACGATTAGTTTTCTTTAGCTTACTTGTACTTGTTACCCTTTATTTGGATCCTTTGTAACTTTTCTAAATTTCCTAAAGTGTCTTCCTTGACCTGATTAACAGTGTAAACTAACAAGTTGTCGTACCCAATAAACCAACAAATTACAAATTACAAATTACAAATTACAAATATTAAAATATTAAAATATTAAAATATTAAAATATTAAAATATTAAAATATTAAAATATTAAAATATTAAAATATTAAAATATTAAAATATTAAAATATTAAAATATTAAAATATTAAAATATTAAAATATTAAAATATTAAAATATTAAAATATTAAAATATTAAAATATTAAAATATTAAAATATTAAAATATTAAAATATTAAAATATTAAAATATTAAAATATTAAAATATTAAAATATTAAAATATTAAAATATTAAAATATTAAAATATTAAAATATTAAAATATTAAAATATTAAAATATTAAAATATTAAAATATTAAAATATTAAAATATTAAAATATTAAAATATTAAAATATTAAAATATTAAAATATTAAAATATTAAAATATTAAAATATTAAAATATTAAAATATTAAAATATTAAAATATTAAAATATTAAAATATTAAAATATTAAAATATTAAAATATTAAAATATTAAAATATTAAAATATTAAAATATTAAAATATTAAAATATTAAAATATTAAAATATTAAAATATTAAAATATTAAAATATTAAAATATTAAAATATTAAAATATTAAAATATTAAAATATTAAAATATTAAAATATTAAAATATTAAAATATTAAAATATTAAAATATTAAAATATTAAAATATTAAAATATTAAAATATTAAAATATTAAAATATTAAAATATTAAAATATTAAAATATTAAAATATTAAAATATTAAAATATTAAAATATTAAAATATTAAAATATTAAAATATTAAAATATTAAAATATTAAAATATTAAAATATTAAAATATTAAAATATTAAAATATTAAAATATTAAAATATTAAAATATTAAAATATTAAAATATTAAAATATTAAAATATTAAAATATTAAAATATTAAAATATTAAAATATTAAAATATTAAAATATTAAAATATTAAAATATTAAAATATTAAAATATTAAAATATTAAAATATTAAAATATTAAAATATTAAAATATTAAAATATTAAAATATTAAAATATTAAAATATTAAAATATTAAAATATTAAAATATTAAAATATTAAAATATTAAAATATTAAAATATTAAAATATTAAAATATTAAAATATTAAAATATTAAAATATTAAAATATTAAAATATTAAAATATTAAAATATTAAAATATTAAAATTAAAATATTAAAATATTAAAATATTAAAATATTAAAATATTAAAATATTAAAATATTAAAATATTAAAATATTAAAATATTAAAATATTAAAATATTAAAATATTAAAATATTAAAATATTAAAATATTAAAATATTAAAATATTAAAATATTAAAATATTAAAATATTAAAATATTAAAATATTAAAATATTAAAATATTAAAATATTAAAATATTAAAATATTAAAATATTAAAATATTAAAATATTAAAATATTAAAATATTAAAATATTAAAATATTAAAATATTAAAATATTAAAATATTAAAATATTAAAATATTAAAATATTAAAATATTAAAATATTAAAATATTAAAATATTAAAATATTAAAATATTAAAATATTAAAATATTAAAATATTAAAATATTAAAATATTAAAATATTAAAATATTAAAATATTAAAATATTAAAATATTAAAATATTAAAATATTAAAATATTAAAATATTAAAATATTAAAATATTAAAATAATAAAATATTAAAATATTAAAATATTAAAATATTAAAATGTTAAAATATTAAAATGTTAAAATATTAAAATATTAAAATATTAAAATATTAAAATATTAAAATATTAAAATATTAAAATATTAAAATATTAAAATATTAAAATATTAAAATATTAAAATATTAAAATATTAAAATATTAAAATATTAAAATATTAAAATATTAAAATATTAAAATATTAAAATATTAAAATATTAAAATATTAAAATATTAAAATATTAAAATATTAAAATATTAAAATATTAAAATATTAAAATATTAAAATATTAAAATATTAAAATATTAAAATATTAAAATATTAAAATATTAAAATATTAAAATATTAAAATATTAAAATATTAAAATATTAAAATATTAAAATATTAAAATATTAAAATATTAAAATATTAAAATATTAAAATATTAAAATATTAAAATATTAAAATATTAAAATATTAAAATATTAAAATATTAAAATATTAAAATATTAAAATATTAAAATATTAAAATATTAAAATATTAAAATATTAAAATATTAAAATATTAAAATATTAAAATATTAAAATATTAAAATATTAAAATATTAAAATATTAAAATATTAAAATATTAAAATATTAAAATATTAAAATATTAAAATATTAAAATATTAAAATATTAAAATATTAAAATATTAAAATATTAAAATATTAAAATATTAAAATATTAAAATATTAAAATATTAAAATATTAAAATATTAAAATATTAAAATATTAAAATATTAAAATATTAAAATATTAAAATATTAAAATATTAAAATATTAAAATATTAAAATATTAAAATATTAAAATATTAAAATATTAAAATATTAAAATATTAAAATATTAAAATATTAAAATATTAAAATATTAAAATATTAAAATATTAAAATATTAAAATATTAAAATATTAAAATATTAAAATATTAAAATATTAAAATATTAAAATATTAAAATATTAAAATATTAAAATATTAAAATATTAAAATATTAAAATATTAAAATATTAAAATATTAAAATATTAAAATATTAAAATATTAAAATATTAAAATATTAAAAGATTAAAATATTAAAATATTAAAATATTTTTTTTTTTTCATAAAATTATTTTTATTAGGTCCTTTTCGGTACTGGGACCTGGTTAGGACCGAGTCGGCTTTTGTAATTACATTTGACTTAATAATTACAGAGGATCTTGTGTGTAAATGTTAGTGGGAGGGGAGCCGATTACCCGCGGCCTACTCGGGGTTAGTAGGGAAGGGATTGATGTTAAAGACAAGGCGTGGGATGGGAAGGGGGATTGTGTAGGGGTCTAGGTTGGCTCTGCTGGCCTTTGCTTGTGTCCTCAGCCGCAACTCGGTGTCCAGCTGCTGGGGCGTTCTTGCTTTGCTTCCGGTGCAATCCAGAAACGACGGCTTTGTGTGAAGGCGAGTTATACTAACTGAAGGAAAACTAACTGAAGGAAAACTAACTGGAAGAAAACTAAATGGATATTTTGGAATCTACGAGGAACTGATAGATCGGATAGAGAACATCAAGGTCTAGTTGAGATAACGCGTCTCGCATCGGGATTTCTGGTGGTCTTCCTCGGGCCCTGAGGGTATCTTTCAACTTAATTCTGTGAGCCTGGTGATCTGGACACGCCCATACGAGATGGTCGATGTCCTGATAACCCTGCCCACAGTCGCATAAGTTTGTATCACTCATGTTGATATTAAAATATTAAAATATTAAAATATTAAAATATTAAAATATTAAAATATTAAAATATTAAAATATTAAAATATTAAAATATTAAAATATTAAAATATTAAAATATTAAAATATTAAAATATTAAAATATTAAAATATTAAAATATTAAAATATTAAAATATTAAAATATTAAAATATTAAAATATTAAAATATTAAAATATTAAAATATTAAAATATTAAAATATTAAAATATTAAAATATTAAAATATTAAAATATTAAAATATTAAAATATTAAAATATTAAAATATTAAAATATTAAAATATTAAAATATTAAAATATTAAAATATTAAAATATTAAAATATTAAAATATTAAAATATTAAAAAAACAACATTTAAACATTTAAACATTTAAACATTTAAACATTTAAACATTTAAACATTTAAACATTTGAAAATTTAAACATTTAAACATTTAAACATTTAAACATTTAAACATTTAAACATTTAAACATTTAAACATTTAAACATTTAAACATTTAAACATTTAAACATTTAAACATTTAAACATTTAAACATTTAAACATTTAAACATTTAAACATTTAAACATTTAAACATTTAAACATTTAAACATTTAAACATTTAAACATTTAAACATTTAAACATTTAAACATTTAAACATTTAAACATTTAAACATTTAAACATTTAAACCTTTAAACATTTAAACATTTAAACATTTAAACATTTAAACATTTAAACATTTAAACATTTAAACATTTAAACATTTAAACATTTAAACATTTAAACATTTAAACATTTAAACATTTAAACATTTAAACATTTAAACATTTAAACATTTAAACATTTAAACATTTAAACATTTAAACATTTAACCTTCCTACGGTATTGGGGTCTTTTTCGGCCTTTTTGAAAATTAAATTTGCCATAACTTTTGCTATATACATGCTAAAGCCTTGAAATTTTCTGACATTAAATTTATAGTATAAATACACATTTCACAAAACAAACAAACCTTGGACGACCCCTAGGGGAGCGTCCATAAAAAGTTACTTTAAAGGTATTGGGGTCCTTTTCGACCCCAAACTTTAAAATGTCAAAATCCAGTTTTGACCGATTCCGTTCTTTTGGTCACAAATGAAAGCTAAGAACGTCCCCTTTCCGAAACCGACCTGAAACCCGGATTTGGTCACTGTGGCCACCGGGAATCTGCTACAACCGAAAAATGGCCTTTTTGAGACCCCAACTTTGACGACCTGTATCTCCGGCAAATGTCAACCAATCAGGATGCTCTGGGTTGCATTGGACAGGTATTGACCTGTACTTTGACCACAAATATTAATATCAGGGCCAGGTGACCTACCGGTTCCGGAAATCCGGAACATCCGAAAAGTTCATGTTTTACTGTTTTTCACATATATGTGATACCAATACTCTCATGATAGTTGAAATTGATCCATAAAACTTACTAAAAACACAATACACGATTGCCAGAACCACTCTGGAGTGTTGGTGGCCACTTCCGGGTAACCTGGAACCGGTTCCCGGGTACCCGATGAACGGCCAACTTGACTTTTTTGGTGAAAACCCATCATGTTGCACATCAAACTCCATGAAATTGAAAGATATGTCCATCTTTGGTTATACCGTTGTTCGCTGAGCCATCCTGGCCAATCTGGAACCGGTTACCGGTGACCCCTTGGGGACACTTCCGGAATATGAGAGAAACCCTATCATCCGACATATCAAACTTCATGGAATTGAAAGGTATGTCAATCTACGGTCATGCCGTTGCTCGCTGACCCATTCTGGCCAATCTGGACCGGTTACCGGTGGCCCCTCGAGGACACTTCCGGAATATGAGAGAAACCCTATCATCCGACATATCAAACTTCATGAAATTGAAAGATATGTCAATCTACGGTCATGCCGTTGTTCCCTGATCCATTCTGGCCATTCTGGAACTGGTTCCCGGTGGCCCCTTGGGGACATTCCCGGAAAATGAGAGAAACCCTATCATCCGACATATCAAACTTCATGAAATTGAAAGATATGTCAATCTACGGTCATGCCGTTGTTCCCTGATCCATTCTGGCCATTCTGGAACTGGTTCCCGGTGGCCCTTTGGGACATCCCGGAATATGAGAGAAACCGTATCATCCGACATATCAAACTTCATAAAATTGAAAGGTATGTCAATCTACGGTCATGCCGATGATCACCGCCCATTCGGCCATCATGGAACCGGTTACCGGTGGCCCCTTGGGGACACTTCCAGAATATGAGACAAACCCTATCATCCGACATATCAAACTTCATGAAAATAAAAGATATGTCAATCTACGGTCATGCCATTGATCGCTTATCCATTCTGGCAATTCTAGAACTGGTTCTCGGTGGCCCCTTGGGGACATTCCCGGAATATGAGAGAAACCCTATCATCCGACCTATCAAGCTTCATGAAATTGAAACATATGTCAATCTACGGTTATGCTATTGTTAGCTGACCCATCCAGGCCAATTTGGAACCGGTTACCAGTGGCCCCTTGGGGACACTTCTGGAATATGAAAGTAACCCTACCATCAGACATATCAAACTTCATGAAATTGAAAACTACGTCAACCTACGGCCATGCAATTGTTCGCTGACCTTTGGTTGACATATCCATGAATTTCATGAAGTTTGATTCGTCGGATAGTAGGGTTTCTCTCATTTTCCGGAAGTGTCACCAAGGGGCCACCGGGAACCTGTTCCAGAATTGCCAGAATGCATAAGCGAAAACTGGCATGACCGTTTATTGACACATTTTTCAATTTCATGAAGTGTTATATATGTCGGATGATGGGGTTTCTCTCATATTCCGAGAGTGTCCCCAAGGGGCTACCGGTAACCAGTTCCAGAATGGCCAGAATGGGTCAGCGAACAACGGCATGACCGTAACTTGACATATCTATCAATGTCATAAAGTTTGATATGTCGGATAATAGGATTTCTCTCATATTCCGGGATTGTCCCCAAGGGGCCACCGGGAACCATTTCCAAAATGGATTAGCGAACAATGGCATGACCGTAACATGACATATCTAACAATTTCATTAAGTTTGATATGTCGGATGATAGGGTTTATCTCAATTCCGGAAGTGTTCCAAGGGGCCACCGGTAACCGGTGCCAGATTGGCCGGAATGGATCAGCGAGCAAGGCATGACCGTAGATTGACATATCTTTCAATTTCATGAAGTTTGATATGTCGGATGATACGGTTTCTCTCATATTCCGGAAATGTCCCCAAGGGACCACTGGTAACCGGCTCCAGATTGGCCAGGATGGGTTAGTGAACAACGGCATGACCGTAGATTGACATATCTTTCAATTTTATTAAGTTTGATATGTCGGATGATAGGGTTTCTCTCATATTCCGGGAATGTCCCCAAGGGGCCACCGGGAACCAGTTCCAGAATGGTCAGAATGGATCAGGGAACAACGGCATGACCGAAGATTGACATATCTTTCAATTTCATGAAGTTTGATATGTCGGATGATAGGGTTTCTCTCATATTCCGGAAGTATCCCCAAGGGGCCACCGGGAACCGGTTCCAGATTGGCCAGAATGGATCAGCGAGCAACGGCATGACCGTAGATTGACATATCTTTCAATTTCATGAAGTTTGATATGTCGGATGATAGGGTTTCTCTCATATTCCGGGAATGTCCCCAAGGGGCCACCGGGAACCAATTCCAGAATGGCCAGAATGGATCAGGGAACAACGGTATTACCAAAAATGGACATATCTTTCAATTTCATGAAGTTTGATATGCAACATGATGGGTTTTCACCAAAAAAGTCAAGTTGGCCGTTCATCGGGTACCCGGGAACCGGTTCCAGGTTACCGGAAGTGGCCACTAACACTCCAGAGTGGTTCTGGCAATCGTGTATTGTGTTTTTAGTTAGTTTTATGGATCAATTTCAACTATCATGAGAGTATTGGTATCACATATATGTGAAAAACAGTAAAACATGAACTTTTCGGATGTTCCGGATTTCCGGAACCGGTAGGTCACCTCGCCCTGATATTAATATTTGTGGTCAAAGTACAGGTAAATATGCAACCCAGAGCATCTTGATTGGTTGAAATTTGCCGGAGATACAGGTCGTCAAAGTTGGGGTCTCAAAAGTCATTTTTCGGTTGTAGCCGATTCCCGGTGGCCACAGTGACCAAATCCGGGTTTCCAGGTCGGTTTCGGAAAGGGGACGTTCTAAGCTTTCATTTGTGACCAAAAGAACCGGAATCGGTCAAAAACTGGATTTTTGACCATTTTTTTAAGTTCGGGGTCGAAAAGGACCCCAATACCTTATGTGTGATTTTTTTTTAATACCAAGGGAAGGTTAAACATTTAAACATTTAAACATTTAAACATTTAAACATTTAAACATTTAAACATTTAAACATTTAAACATTTAAACATTTAAACATTTAAACATTTAAACATTTAAACATTTAAACATTTAAACATTTAAACATTTAAACATTTAAACATTTAAACATTTAAACATTTAAACATTTAAACATTTAAACATTTAAACATTTAAACATTTAAACATTTAAACATTTAAACATTTAAACATTTAAACATTTAAACATTTAAACATTTAAACATTTAAACATTTAAACATTTAAACATTTAAACATTTAAACATTTAAACATTTAAACATTTAAACATTTAAACATTTAAACATTTAAACATTTAAACATTTAAACATTTAAACATTTAAACATTTAAACATTTAAACATTTAAACATTTAAACATTTAAACATTTAAACATTTAAACATTTAAACATTTAAACATTTAAACATTTAAACATTTAAACATTTAAACATTTAAACATTTAAACATTTAAACATTTAAACATTTAAACGTTTAAACATTTAAACATTTAAACATTTAAACATTTAAACATTTAAACATTTAAACATTTAAACATTTAAACATTTAAACATTTAAACATTTAAACATTTAAACATTTAAACATTTAAACATTTAAACATTTAAACATTTAAACATTTAAACATTTAAACATTTAAACATTTAAACATTTAAACATTTAAACATTTAAACATTTAAACATTTAAACATTTAAACATTTAAACATTTAAACATTTAAACATTTAAACATTTAAACATTTAAACATTTAAACATTTAAACATTTAAACATTTAAACATTTAAACATTTAAACATTTAAACATATAAACATTTAAACATTTAAACATTTAAACATTTAAACATTTAAACATTTAAACATTTAAACATTTAAACATTTAAACATTTAAACATTTAAACATTTAAACATTTAAACATTTAAACATTTAAACATTTAAACATTTAAACATTTAAACATTTAAACATTTAACCTTCGGGAAGTCGCGCAAAAAAAACTACAAGAGCAGTCGCGTGGTGTACTTTGTGCACCTCTCAGAAATTTTCAAATAAACCGAATATAATTCCAAATAGGAAAAAAACAATGTTCTACAAAGTTGTTAATTCCACCAATTAGAATGCCATCAGATATCTAACCACCATCCAGAGTAACCCGGAGGGCCCCGGGGATGTTCCGAAGAGGGACATTTCCGAAATTCTGGTCCGCTAGGCATGATGGGTGTCAAACTTCATAATTTTCAAAGGCAGACCTCTATATGGACATTTTAAGTATCAAAGATGATCTGGCCACCATCCGGGTTAACCCGGTGGCCTTGGGGATGTTCCGGAGAGGGGACATTTCCGAAATTCTGGTCCACTAGGCATGATGGGTGTCAAACTTCATAATTTTCAAAGGCAAACCTCAAAATGAACATTTTTAGTTCTATAGGTGATCTGGCCACAATACGGACTAACCCGATGGCCCCGGAGATATTCCGAAGAGGGAACATTTCCGGACATCCGGTCCACAAGGCATGATGAGTGTCAAAATTCCCAATTTTCAAAGGCAGTCCTCTATATGGACATTTATAGTGCCATAGGTGATCTGACCACAATACGGACTACCCCGGTGGCCCCGAAATCCCAAATCTGCAATAACAAGATCATTTCTAGAGCTTTTTGGGGACTCCAAACTGTACTTTTTTTTTTAAGTATGCTTCATGGTGAATGTTTTTTCCTATGTTTAAAAATCTGTTTATGTCCTGCTTACTCGTAGTAATCAAAAAACTTGTTATAAGATTTTAATCCGAATGTATAAAAAAATATAATATGTTTTTCTAAGATGATGAATAATGACCCAAAGCAACATTTTAACTATTTGTTTTTCTTCGCTAGGACTACTTTAAATTTTCAGTGATTAAATATTTACAGTACTTACGGAAAATTAAATATACACCAATAATCTTAACGCAGAATGCATATATATTTTTTAATCGTAATTAATTTGGGTGCCAATGGAAAGCATAAAATGATTTACAGTATGTAAAAAAAGTATTTACACCCCTTGGGCACTATGCACATTTTGTGATGAAACATGTAAAAAAATTAAAGTTTGACAGGAACCTAGTACTACGTTTTGTTCAGAAACTCATGCCAAACATTTTGCTACAAAAAGCTCATGAAAAGATGATTTCTATAAAAAGTTATATAACAAATACTATTACGAAAATAAAAAAGGTGCAAAAAAAGTTTGTACACCTTTCGAAAAATTAACATAAATAATGTTATTTGTTGACAAATCACCATAAATCCAGTCTCCCAACTCCAAATAGGCATCCTTGACTGATTAAAAAATAATTTGGATTGAATATAAAGTTTACTAACTACTTAGTATAAAAGTTTATATAACTCTGGAAATTCTATATAAAACTTATCTAAACTTAATTTTGCAAACTTTTAATTCAACTAAATGTCAATATATTACCATAGAATTGCTAAATAAACATTTTGGAGTGGGTATAACACCGTTTTGGGGTATTTGTATCGATAGAATAGATTTTTCGTTGGAATTTCGTACCAACCCGGAATTACGTCGTAGGAAAATCCGCCGGCATCCGAACCGGTCCACGATTCACAAGTCAACCTATGTGGAATCGGAAAGGGCATAAAATTTCCGATCTTTTGATACCCATACATCTAGGTTTTCTTTAAAACCTACGTTTTTAAATACCTGGACAAAAGTAAGTTTGATCCACGATAACAAAAATTACGAAATTCCATACATTTTTGGCAGGTTGCTCAAACGAAACCATAACAACGTTTTTGCTTAGGTATTTAAAAACGTGGGTTTTATAGAAAACCTGGATGTATGGGTATCAAAAGATCGGAAATTTTATGCCCTTTCTGATGCCACATAGGTTGACTTGTGAATTGAGGACCGGTATAGATGCCGGCGGATTTTCCGACGACGTAATTCCGGGTTGGTACGAAATTCCAACGAAAAATCTATTCTATCGATACAAATACCCCCAAAACGGTGTTATACCCACTCCAAAATGGTCATTTAGCAATTATATGGTAATATATTGACATTTAGTTCAATTAAAAGTTTGCAAAATTAAGTTTAGATAATTTTATATAGAATTTCCAGAGTTATATAAACTTTATACTAAGTAGTTAGTAAACTTTATATTCAATCCAAATTATTTTTTAATCAGTCAAGGATGCCTATTTGGAGTTGGGAGACTGGATTTATGGTGATTTGTCAACAAATAACATTATTTATGTTAATTTTTCGAAAGGTGTACAAACTTTTTTGCACCTTTTTATTTTCGTAATAGTATTTGTTATATAACTTTTATAGAAATCATCTTTTCATGAGCTTTTGTAGCAAAATGTTTGGCATGAGTTTCTGAACAAAACGTAGTACTAGGTTCCTGTCAAACTTTAAATTTTTTACATGTTTCATCACAAAATATGCATAGTGCCCAAGGGGTGTAAATACTTTTTTTACATACTGTATGGCCTTACTTACATACGTTATCTAAATTAAGATTTTTAAAACTCCCCAACATAGTAGTCATGTCGTCATTAAGAGTAATAGGCATTTTCAACAAGTTTCATTTAATTTTTTCTCGAACTTTTTTTCGAACATCAATATGACTAAATATTTTCCTCTTTTTAGAGTAGGGCAGCGAAAGGCCAAGAAGGTTGAATCAGTCAGAAATAAATGAATTAACAACAAGAATAATCTGTATACAATATAAGTCATCTAGTGTTTCTGATTGGCTTTATATTATTTTGCTTCAAAATTTATAAGTATCATAATTCCCGGGAGTTTCGACCAAATTTCCCGGGAACAAAGAGTTCCAAAATATCATATTTCTTTGATTTTTCGGGTATTCCGTGGTCTAAACATAGCGACGCCATCCCCGTTTTATATGTGCCCGAGCAGGGGTAAATAACACGGGAATACCATATTTTGGTATTACTTGGCATAATAACAAATACCAAAATGTGCCCTTGGTTGCCCAGTAATAGATGGTATAATACCATGAAATCATACCAAAAAGCTGTATGGGAAGACCAAAGCAATACCAAAACGTGCCATTCCAGATTTAAAACCTTCGAACAGGCAGGAAAACGAAGTCTTGCTTGGAGAGCCAAAAAATATCAGGTAAAGAAAACTAGAAGAATACTGGAATCGAACCCATGACAGGTAAGGTGCAGATACCATTTTAGCTACCCGTTTACCAACTGAGCTATCAACGCTTGTTGAAAACGAGCTGCTGCTGCATCAACATGTTCTAGCTGCAGGCAAAAATATCAGGAAATTCAAAGAAAGAAAAACAAACTAAACCAGAACGAGAAAGGCTATAGCCCAGGCAGCGTGGCATTTTTCGTGGGATATTCGAGGATGCATGATTCCAGCTGAATAGGATTCAACACAAATCCAATATTAAAAGGATTTTAGAACGAAGTTCGAATACCACATGCATACCAACATTTTGATATTGAAAGAGTTATTTTATCAAATTAACAAAGATTGACATATTTTTTTTGAGTTTATCGATTATGACGAAAAAGGCAAACAATGTTAAGTAAAATCCATCCTCAAATTTTAAATTTTTCACGTTAAACCTTTTGTTGTCGTAAAGTTAATCGTCTAAATATATGAATGTTTTTCTTATCATTTTCAAATGTATCAGCATACTTTTAAGAATGTTGAACACCATTTTAAATAGTTTTTTTTTATTAAATCACCATTATTTTATAATATTTTTATTTAAAATATCTTCACAATACCAATGTATGGTATTCCTAATTTATAAAGATCATTAAATGACTTTTTAGACCAAAATAAAATAGTTGGCTTTAATTTGGAGTAGATTTGCGTTTTTAAGTATGTAAGTAGGAAACAGTATGACAAAATTCGACATTTTCTTAAAATTTGCCCAATAACAAAAGAATACCAAAATTTGGTATAATACCAATGATTGGTATTAACTTACACTTTAGACATTTTTCAAGAGCTCGCGAAAACCAAAATTTGGTGTTGATACCATTGAATGGTATTATTTTGCATTTCCTTGTTATTTACCCATGCTCGGGTGTTGGTGAGAACTGCAGATCGCTGCAATGTTTACATGCGGGCAAAAATGATCTACGGGCTTGCTGCAAAAAATGTTATAAAATGTGACATTTTCTGCAGCAAATCCACTGTTGCAGATTTTGAGATATATTTTTCCTTTGGGTGTAGTTTTTAGTCCGCTCACTGGGCTCATAATCCAAAGGTCGTAAATTCTACGTTTTAATATGGGTGCCTTGGACCTAGGGCTTGGGCGTCGAAGTCTTTGTAAATAAAAGAAAGGTACTTGTGATTGATACTAGCAATAGTGGCCGGCAGCTGTAAAGTCAACTTCGATTATTACTTAATTTATAAGGTCCGCTTAGGTACTGATCCTAGGTTGAAACCAAGGGTCTGATAAAAATTATAAAAACGAACACAGAAAAAACGATGGTAATATTCATCAGAAAATGGTGACAGATTTTGTGTCAAAAAAATTGTAATATTACATAAGGAATTGATGAATTTTCATCAGTTTCTGATGAATTTTCATCAGGTTCACATTTTTACACACTTTTTATATTCAACCAACCAAATTTTCATGTTTCCAAAATTCAACTTTTTTTGCAGCATACTGATCACGATGTTCACTTGGTCAAAACTAGATTTCAATGTTTGGGAATTTTACAAAAATACTGTAATTGGGTCCTAAAATGAAGCTTAGATTGCTGATATTATTGTTTACAGCGATAAAGCTTATTTTTCTGAGTACAATGACCCTTTGTACGACCACAAAGAGTTTAAAATGGATTTTTAAATCAATTTTGAAAAATTAACCTCGCAGTCCTTCTTGACAGAAAAGCTCCTACTTGACAGCTCGTTCCAAGGGGACCATAGTTGATCCATAGAAAAAATGTTGTCCTGTCAAAAATTTGTTTTGCATAAAAATGAAAAAAAAGTGATCAGAAATGGTTTTTAATCGTGTTTTTTACCGTTGTACATAAAAATTCTCATAGGGCTTTAGTACCCAATCAGGGGCGCCGACTCTGGGGGGGGGGGCACGGTACTTTTTGCCCCCCCTAAAATTTGGCTGGGGGGGCAGCCCATACATTGTGCCCCCAGAAATTTTGGAAGAAAAATATTCTTATATCAAATATATAAAAAAGGAAATAATTGAAAATAATATCTAAAACTTAAATGGAACATTGTTTGTACACACGGATAGAATTCTTGTAAGTTTTGAAAGAAATCGTTTACAATTTTCTGGATTTAAATGCTTTTTTCTAAATCGACAACGTTTTATCTATACCTAAGGCTACCAACTCTTGCTGAGCAAAAATCCGTACACTTTGCCGATATGACACCATGGTATAACAAAAACTGTCAATGAATTATTTATATAAATTAAATTTAATAAATTTAAGCAAAAACATAAAACTGTGTCGTTTACAGCTAACAAATTTCACACGTTGCACGTTTAAAAGTATTCATAAAATAACCCGTGATTTGAATGAAATCATTATGTTCTTCAATGTTTTTTCTTAAACGTTTTAAAGTTTACAAAATGTCAAGTTTGCTTTTACGAATTATATCGTTCTTAGTGTTTTCACGAACACTTTTCCAGAGTTTTTTTATTGAAAAGGCCCTATAACATGTGAAACACAACAATTTATAGGACCTTTAAAAACTCTAGATTTGTTAATTCAAATGTTCAAATGTTTCCACAAGTTTTAGAAAGCCTTTGGAAATGGATAAATATATATAGTAAGGAATTTCTAAAAGAACAATTCTAGAGTTTTTTAAAGGTCCTGTTGGAGAGTCAGGTTGACTTCCACTGGACCAAATACGAACGATCATCAATGACCGGGGGTCATTTGTTGAGGTTTTAGGTAGACAGAGCGGAGAGAACTTTCTCCCAGAACTTTCTCTCTAGCCGAAGATGAAAGCATCGCGCTAGGTTCAGCGATCGTACGAAACAGAACTAAACGTAAGTTGGAAAAGGGTCCCCAAAGGGAAAGGTCACGGGTGACGCGCCCGCGGCGCGGCGATTGTAAATTACTTGTACAGTCCTAGAAATAAACGTTCTTGTTAGAATTCGTGTAGTTTACGGTATTTCGCGTGTTTTATTTTATGCGGTGACCACAAAACCGTCACCCGGAAGCCCGGGAGTCGTTCCCGCGGACTAAGTGGACCTCCTCAACCAGTGTGTGTGTGCGCAGATGGATCTGCGCCCAATCTACCATCGGTCTATGTTGGGACCTACCAACGGAACCACGGACCACTTATCGAAGGCAACCAGGTCCCCAACATAATGGTCCTTCGAACCGGATGTTGGGGAACCACCGGAGGACACTGGTTGAAGGACTTGGACACGAGAAACGGTTTGGACTACCTGGACATGGACTTCACGCCATTTTGCGCGCTGGATGGATAGCGCCATTTCAATTTGGCTGGGCTGGACAAAGGTCATTGTCCAGCAGAACCTTTCTTCACGGACTAGAGCTTTATGACGTTTCGCGTACGCACACTAGCGCACCATTTGATTTTGCTGGCCGGACAAAATTTAACCTCACTTTTTTTCGTGTACGTACACGCAATACATGCGCACGTAAATAACTCTCTACAAATGGAGTGCACGGTGTGCACAGCGACCTGGAACTTAACAACAAATCGCGAGCGAGCAGACTTCCAACTCACCGTGCAACACGTCGCGCTCGCTGGAACTTGGTTCGGCCACTCACACGGTTCGTCTTGGCTGGAAGCTGACCACTCAAGCTGGTCTACGCTCGAGATGATGGAATTCGGAACCTCTACTGGCTTCTGGACATACTACCGATTAGGAGGACACACCTGTTTCCATAGGTAAATATTTATAAACATCGGTATATGTCGGCCGAAGCCGAGCACAATCACTCGCTAACACCATCAAAATCTCTTCTCGAACCAACATTGCTGAGCCACACACCCGCTACACATCATTTCGCCGTCGGCACGGCTTTTTTCGGAGCTGAAACGCTTATCTTCTGGTGTACGGTTGCACTATCCCGGTTGCGAACATCCATCAACATCAATCCACTTCAATTAACCATCGATGATCGGTGGCTGCAAGGATCGCCGTGACGTAATCGGTCGTCATATCACCAACACGGACTCAACGCACAACTTGGATAATCCACCTTCCGGAGCTGCACTTGTGACACGTCACGAGATTCGCCAACGTGTCTGTGGCAACACGTTCGGACACTTCACCAACGCAGCTTCAAGGAACACAACACGTACCGTTTGAAGCGAAACCTACTTTTCCAGGTAAATATAAAAGAACGGTATATGTCGCCGAGGCTTGGACCCTCTCACGGAGTATTACACAAAACTATTTCTTCCTTACTGTGATACCACACCAATACCAACAACTGACTTTCGGCGCTGAGTCATCGTGATCGTCAACCGACCACGCAGATCGTCGCTGGGACGATCGCTCACACTCGAGCTGGCGAAAACGGATGCTGCCTACTCACAACGTGACGTCATGGTGTCGTCACTGCAAGCAAGACGTCGACAGTTCAAGCTCGGATTATCGTGGTGTCTCACTCCAACCGCTACGGTTCAGCAAACAATCGGGGCCAGCACCGGACAGCTAGCACACGCAAGACGAGCGACGGTTCGTTGGGAGAACAAAGGAATTAACACCAACTCACACTGCTGGACGACCGGCGATCGAGCGATCAGCTGTTACGGTCGTAGATGTGAGTCGTCGTCGTCAGGGTTACTGATACCGGCACGCGATCAACTTTGATCTCCACGGAGCGAGATCGGATTCGGCATGCAACAACGGCGATCGGTTGGACGGTGTAACCGATCGGGAATCATCCGGGAATGACCATACATCATGAAGAGGCTGCACAACTTTAGGTTTCTTAAGGTAAACATACTCAAAAGTATATGTCCGCCGAAGCCGGACATCGGTCGCTACACCCTAAAAACCTTAATCCTCTTCCATGTCACTGCACGGTCAACCAATACATTGCTGGCACGCATACAACGTTTTGGAGTTGACCACTGCCAACTGGTGGTAGTGGTGCTAACGATCATCTACACGCACCGTTCGAGACTGATCATCATTTCACGTGACGTCATCGGGACGTCGGCTAACGGTATTAATTGACGACGATGGTTATCGTCGCGATGGGAAACTGGGCTAGCAGGTGCAAGTCAGCGTGTGGGTCGTCGGATGTCGCTTACGCCGATACACGATCCGCACCATTCATGGATTTGGGTGCAGTCGTGGACAGACTGCAAAGGAACGGAGTACGGGTTATGGTATCAACCCAATTGTGCAGTCGGGGAAGCACTGCAAACTTCTGGAATATCAATCATTCACAAACCCACACCTCAGCGCGGCGTCAACGGGACGTTGCCAGGTGCGGCGTAACCTGGGTCGGCAGTTGGAACACAGCCGATCTCACATCGTGTTCAAGCTTTGGGGGTGTCGAGGATGCACACCTTGGGGAAGCTGAACGGAATCAAGGACGGCCGGCAGTTGGAACACTGCTGCCAATCCAAGGAGGATCACGATCTGCGAAGCGCGTGCTTCGGAGTTCCATCATATGGAGGTCCAAAATAGGGACAAATACCCTACCAACAAACTCGCATCGAATTCGGAATCGACGGCAGGGTCGTCGGTTACTGTTGTTTTGGACCAAAAGACAACAGTACGGTGCTTTGGTGTGCACACAACCACGCTGGCAGGGTCAGCGCATACAGCCACACGGAGCTAGCATCGGTTGCGATCGTTTTTGGTGTACTTCTACATCGACGTGCTACTGTAGCCACGGACGGCTTCGGGCAGCAGCACTCTACACGCGCTACTCTAGACAGGGTCTAGGGGTCGGAGCGCAAAGAGGATCAATTGATCAGCTGCGATCATCGGTCGCAGTAGGTGGTGGTAACGGACAAATGTGTTGCGGTTTTGGTCCGGCAAGGAGATCGCAAGCACATCTACAACAATAGCAGCGGCAATGAACACGATCGCACGAATCAGCTGTGCTCGTACACGGACGTACGACTCGGTGGTGGAATACAATCAAAAGGGATTAGGCTGGTCATTGGGATCGGCTCGCAAGGTCTTCTGCGCTTTCTTCAAGCAGTCAACGAACAGCTGATCAGCACCACCACAAATCTACGCTGCGTTCTTCGATGGTGGGTGAGGCGAGATGGAATCGTCTGCTCACGAACACAACTTCTGATACAAATTTCGGTTTGACGATCTGATTGTCGGGTTAGGGTAAAAAGCGAAATATTGACCAAGCAAGACTTTTAGGAAAAGAAAATTTTTGACTACAAACACTTTTAGGACACACAAGCTCATGTTTTGGTTGAGCTTCGGACACAAACAACACAAACTAGGACACATGTTTGTACCATTCACTCCCACACTCTAGAGCTTCTTGTGTTCAGAAATTCGGGGAATTTCAGGGTGGGTGAGAATGTTGGAGAGTCAGGTTGACTTCCACTGGACCAAATACGAACGATCATCAATGACCGAGGGTCATTTGTTGAGGTTTTAGGTAGACAGAGCGGAGAGAACTTTCTCCCAGAACTTTCTCTCTAGCCGAAGATGAAAGCATCGCGCTAGGTTCAGCGATCGTACGAAACAGAACTAAACGTAAGTTGGAAAAGGGTCCCCAAAGGGGAAAGGTCACGGGGTGACCGTCGCGTCCGCGGCGCGGCGATTGTAAATTACTTGTACAGTCCTAGAAATAAACGTTCTTGTTAGAATTCGTGTAGTTTACGGTATTTCGCGTGTTTTATTTTATGCGGTGACCACAAAACCGTCACCCGGAAGCCCGGGAGTCGTTCCCGCGGACTAAGTGGACCTCCTCAACCAGTGTGTGTGTGCGCAGATGGATCTGCGCCCAATCTACCATCGGTCTATGTTGGGACCTACCAACGGAACCACGGACCACTTATCGAAGGCAACCAGGTCCCCAACAGGTCCTATCAACATATGAAAGACAATAGTTCAAAAACCAATGCTTGAAAAGGGATCTATCCAAAATGGGACTGCACGATATTCGATAGAACTTTCTGTCAGCGATCATTTCCCAAAACGATACTTGATCGCTGACACACAACGCCTATCATGACCGTCGTTGCTTGGCGACGGTCAGTGAACGTAAACACGAAGACGAAATGAACGAAAAATGCCTCAAGCTCAAGCAGCCGCCTGAACGAGACAACGTGCTCTTTCTCTCGTTTTTGTCTCTCTCTTCCTAATGTATGCTGCGTGGTGACAGGAGTCATATGATTGCTATCATTGGAGAGATGATCGGAATCTCGGTAGAATGTCAAATCAGGTTGTCGTAGTGAAGACGATTGGAGTGTTCTGTCAGCTATCACCAAAAAAGTCGAAATTTCGCAAGCCCTGTCAAAAACTCTAGAATTATTGATAATCAAGTTTGAATTGAGGAAACCCAGGAAAACTCTCCCTTTTTAATTAAAACTCACAGAAAAGTAAAAATTTCGAATTGATTGTCCTTTAAGTTAAAATGTGGCGTACTTGGGTTTCGGCCTGCGTCAGAGTTGCAGTTGGTCTGGTGCTGTTGCCGACGAAGATGTTGATGTGATTGTTGTTGCTGTTGCCGGCGTTGCTGATGATGTTGTTGTGATTGTTGTTGTTGCTGGTGCTGAATTTGTTGACGATGTTTTCGGTTGCGGCGACGTGCTTTTTCGGCTTCCTTTTCCTGAAGACGGCGAGTCCGCTGCCTGGCGTCGAAGTCGGTCCAGTCTGGCTTCCAATTTTTTTTGCTGCCGATAAGTCGCCAGCCAGATTCGATTTCCAGTACGGTTTGTTCGTTTAATTCTTCTGCCAGTGATTTTTGCCGGACTTCAATTTCATTGTCTTGCAGTTTATTGATGGATGAAGTGAGGCCCTCACTTCATCGTGGACTGCTAAAATTAAATTATATAATTATTATAAAATTATTTTTCTGCTGAGGCAATTGTTTTAATTATGTCATCCCGGTGGGATGACGTAATTTCCTGGATACGGCAGAATGATTCAGCGAGTTTATGATTCTGGTCCGAGGTGGTGTCTTCAAATGCTTTTCTGACTTCGTTTAAGGGAAGTCCATTGCCGGTGCCTGTGTTAATACTGCCGAAAGTATTCGACTTGCGATTTCTGCAGATTTCTTAATTTCTTCCTGCAGGCCTATGATTTTATTATGCAGTTCATTAAGGGCTTCTTGGTTTGTCTTGTCATTGGTCTTGATGTGAGTCAAGATCATATGACTGCCTTCTAAATGATGCTGCATTATTTTTCTAATGTCGATTTCCATATGTAGGTTATTTCGACAAAGGCTGCATATAGGAAGTACATGTAGTTGCAAGTCGTCTTCGGAGCCACGTTTGACCCCAATACAGGCTGCGTGAAATTGTCGATTACAAATGCCCGTACAGTTCCAGAGGTATTGTTGGTCGAAGGGTGAAGAGCACGTCGGCACATAGCACTGCATTTTGCTTACGTTTGTTAATAAGTGCACACGCGACGCGCGACAAAAAAAATAAATATGTTTACGTTTACGTTTGTGGACTGGGTCAGTGAAGGTAAATAAAAATAAGGTGTAGAGCGAATTAAAAACGCGTCCGTCCGGTAAAAGACTCAACTGCAACTCATGTAACACTTTTGCACGTCATTAAACATTTAAATTTAAATGCAATTTGATGTAAATTTGCAACAAATTATACGTAAAAACATGATTTTACGTGTGATTCAACCGTTTACGTCGAATCTTACGTTAACATCAACTGAGTTTACATGTAATTCATTTTTTCCGTGTTAAGTAAATTCACATATTTTTTTCTGTGTAGTTAATAAAAGCTTCGACCAAATCAAAAAAGCGATTCAATGATTAAAAAGTTGCTGAAATTCCGTACAAATCCGTATTATGCGTAAAATTCCCTACAAAAATTCCGGCCTGTTAAAAATCCGCGAAGAGGTCCGAAAATCCGTATGGTAAGGAAAAAATCCGTACAGTTGGTAGCCTTATCTATACCAATGTGCTCTCTAGGAAAATCAGTAAGCTTAGAACAAGAGCACAGAGGCATCGGTGAATGATTTGAGAGATGTCGTCAACATAGATTTTACGGATTTGCTCATAAGATTTCTATCTGTGCATGTTGTTCCAAAAACAAAACCAAGGTACTTTTCCCATAGCACTTCATCTACAATCAAACTTACGCAAACTCTTGCGAAAACAATCATCAAGTTTTCAAATTCTTAAATTCTTAAATTCTTAAATTCTTAAATTCTTAAATTCTTAAATTCTTAAATTCTTAAATTCTTAAATTCTTAAATTCTTAAATTCTTAAATTCTTAAATTCTTAAATTCTTAAATTCTTAAATTCTTAAATTCTTAAATTCTAAAATTCTAAAATTCTAAAATTCTAAAATTCTAAAATTCTTAAATTCTTAAATTTAAATTCTTAAATTTAAATTTAAATTCTTAAATTCTTAAATTCTTAAATTCTTAAATTCTTAAATTCTTAAATTCTTAAATTCTTAAATTCTTAAATTCTTAAATTCTTAAATTCTTAAATTCTTAAATTCTTAAATTCTTAAATTCTTAAATTCTTAAATTCTTAAATTCTTAAATTTAAATTCTTAAATTCTTAAATTCTTAAATTCTTAAATTCTTAAATTCTTAAATTCTTAAATTCTTAAATTCTTAAATTCTTAAATTCTTAAATTCTTAAATTCTTAAATTCTTAAATTCTTAAATTCTTAAATTCTTAAATTCTTAAATTTTTAAATTCTTAAATTCTTAAATTCTTAAATTCTTAAATTTTAAATTCTTAAATTCTTAAATTCTTAAATTCTTAAATTCTTAAATTCTTAAATTCTTAAATTCTTAAATTCTTAAATTCTTAAATTCTTAAATTCTTAAATTCTTAAATTCTTAAATTTTAAATTTTAAATTCTTAAATTCTTAAATTCTTAAATTCTTAAATTCTTAAATTTAAATTCTTAAATTCTTAAATTCTTAAATTCTTAAATTTAAATTCTTAAATTCTTAAATTCTTAAATTTTAAATTCTTAAATTCTTAAATTCTTAAATTCTTAAATTCTTAAATTTTAAATTCTTAAATTCTTAAATTCTTAAATTCTTAAATTCTTAAATTCTTAAATTCTTAAATTCTTAAATTTAAATTCTTAAATTCTTAAATTCTTAAATTTTAAATTCTTAAATTCTTAAATTCTTAAATTCTTAAATTCTTAAATTCTTAAATTCTTAAATTCTTAAATTCTTAAATTTAAATTCTTAAATTCTTAAATTTTAAATTCTTAAATTTTAAATTCTTAAATTCTTAAATTCTTAAATCTTAAATTCTTAAATTCTTAAATTCTTAAATTCTTAAATTCTTAAATTTAAATTCTTAAATTTTAAATTCTTAAATTTTAAATTCTTAAATTCTTAAATTTTAAATTCTTAAATTTTAAATTCTTAAATTCTTAAATTCTTAAATTTTAAATTTTAAATTCTTAAATTTTAAATTTAAATTCTTAAATTCTTAAATTCTTAAATTTAAATTCTTAAATTCTTAAATTCTTAAATTCTTAAATTTTAAATTCTTAAATTTTAAATTCTTAAATTCTTAAATTCTTAAATTTTAAATTCTTAAATTCTTAAATTCTTAAATTCTTAAATTCTTAAATTCTTAAATTCTTAAATTTAAATTCTTAAATTTAAATTCTTAAATTCTTAAATTCTTAAATTCTTAAATTTTAAATTCTTAAATTCTTAAATTTTAAATTTTAAATTCTTAAATTCTTAAATTCTTAAATTCTTAAATT
Organism: Culex quinquefasciatus; assembly: GCF_015732765.1. Taxonomy (NCBI): domain Eukaryota; kingdom Metazoa; phylum Arthropoda; class Insecta; order Diptera; family Culicidae; genus Culex; species Culex quinquefasciatus. The sequence continues at coordinate 90,620,061 of NC_051863.1, read as the reverse complement.
TTAAATTCTTAAATTCTTAAATTCTTAAATTCTTAAATTTTAAATTCTTAAATTCTTAAATTCTTAAATTCTTAAATTCTTAAATTCTTAAATTCTTAAATTCTTAAATTCTTAAATTCTTAAATTCTTAAATTCTTAAATTCTTAAATTCTTAAATTCTTAAATTCTTAAATTCTTAAATTTAAATTCTTAAATTCTTAAATTCTTAAATTCTTAAATTTTAAATTCTTAAATTCTTAAATTTAAATTTAAATTTAAATTCTTAAATTTAAATTCTTAAATTCTTAAATTCTTAAATTCTTAAATTTTAAATTCTTAAATTCTTAAATTTAAATTCTTAAATTTAAATTCTTAAATTCTTAAATTCTTAAATTCTTAAATTCTTAAATTCTTAAATTCTTAAATTTTAAATTCTTAAATTCTTAAATTCTTAAATTCTTAAATTTTAAATTCTTAAATTCTTAAATTCTTAAATTCTTAAATTTTAAATTTTAAATTCTTAAATTCTTAAATTCTTAAATTTAAATTCTTAAATTCTTAAATTCTTAAATTCTTAAATTCTTAAATTCTTAAATTCTTAAATTCTTAAATTCTTAAATTTTAAATTCTTAAATTCTTAAATTCTTAAATTCTTAAATTTAAATTCTTAAATTCTTAAATTCTTAAATTCTTAAATTCTTAAATTTTAAATTCTTAAATTCTTTAAATTCTTAAATTCTTAAATTCTTAAATTCTTAAATTCTTAAATTCTTAAATTTAAATTCTTAAATTTTAAATTCTTAAATTCTTAAATTCTTAAATTTTAAATTCTTAAATTCTTAAATTCTTAAATTCTTAAATTCTTAAATTCTTAAATTTAAATTCTTAAATTCTTAAATTCTTAAATTCTTAAATTCTTAAATTCTTAAATTTAAATTCTTAAATTCTTAAATTCTTAAATTCTTAAATTCTTAAATTCTTAAATTCTTAAATTCTTAAATTTTAAATTCTTAAATTCTTAAATTCTTAAATTTTAAATTTAAATTCTTAAATTCTTAAATTCTTAAATTTAAATTCTTAAATTTTAAATTCTTAAATTCTTAAATTCTTAAATTTAAATTCTTAAATTTAAATTCTTAAATTCTTAAATTTTAAATCTTAAATTCTTAAATTCTTAAATTCTTAAATTCTTAAATTCTTAAATTCTTAAATTCTTAAATTCTTAAATTCTTAAATTCTTAAATTCTTAAATTCTTAAATTCTTAAATTCTTAAATTCTTAAATTCTTAAATTTAAATTCTTAAATTCTTAAATTCTTAAATTCTTAAATTCTTAAATTCTTAAATTTAAATTCTTAAATTCTTAAATTCTTAAATTCTTAAATTTTAAATTCTTAAATTCTTAAATTCTTAAATTTAAATTCTTAAATTCTTAAATTCTTAAATTCTTAAATTTTAAATTCTTAAATTCTTAAATTCTTAAATTCTTAAATTTTTAAATTCTTAAATTCTTAAATTCTTAAATTCTTAAATTCTTAAATTCTTAAATTTAAATTCTTAAATTCTTAAATTCTTAAATTCTTAAATTTTAAATTCTTAAATTCTTAAATTCTTAAATTCTTAAATTCTTAAATTCTTAAATTCTTAAATTTAAATTCTTAAATTCTTAAATTCTTAAATTCTTAAATTCTTAAATTCTTAAATTCTTAAATTCTTAAATTCTTAAATTCTTAAATTCTTAAATTCTTAAATTCTTAAATTCTTAAATTCTTAAATTCTTAAATTCTTAAATTCTTAAATTCTTAAATTCTTAAATTCTTAAATTCTTAAATTCTTAAATTCTTAAATTCTTAAATTCTTAAATTCTTAAATTCTTAAATTCTTAAATTCTTAAATTCTTAAATACTTAAATTAAAAAAAATATTTGTTGTCAAAAGCATTATTTTCAAATTTTCGATTTATTTAAACATTGGATTTTATTGTTGAGCATGAGCATGAGCATGAGCATGAGAGACCACCCATGGTTGTCCTTCTCCGTTGCTGAACAGGACCGTAATCTCCTATCAATACAACTGAGCATACGCTTAAACGATCTAATGGTGTTTCCCTTATCAACAGCATGTATAAATGCGTTGAAAAGATAAAACATCAAGATCATTAAAACTAGATCTGAAGCAAATAGGTAACAGTCATTGGCCACCAACGGCGCCCGCCATGTCAGTTTGTAGATCTCGAGGGGATTGGGACGGGAATGTTAGTTAGCACAGGTTGCTACAAAGGGTGGGTTCTATACGATATCCACACCCCACGTGTGCCGGAAAACTACTTCTACTTGGGATTTTGTTAGTGGGAAAGGGTAATGGCCAGGATTCATCATAGAGGATGATGATGCGACCCAATAATCAATAAATTTTGTTTAATGATGTGATGTATTATGCATTCTCAAGGCAAACAGTCGGAGGATGCGGATGAGATTGTTCCCGGTTATTTGGTGTTGAGTTTAGCATAAATGATTCAATCTTAGACAGCCGGCTGTAGAAAGATAAAACCAAATAAAATGCGAAAACGCGAAACCGCCCGGACCGAAAAACACACACAATCGGGGGGAAAACAAAGACGGAAACAGCAACGAAAATCCGGCGTGATGACCGCGACGCGCGCCGTTCAAATTCTCCAAAGCAACTGGCAAACATCGCGAAATCGTCCGGGTCGAAATACACACACAATCGGGGGGAAAACAAAGACGGAAACGGCAACGAAAATCCGGCGTGTTAACCGCGACCCGCACCGTTCGAATTCTCCAAAGCAACTGTCAAACATCGCGAAATCGTCCGGGTCGAAATACACACAATCGGGGGGAAAACAAAGACGGAAACGGCAACGAAAATCCGGCGTGTTAACCGCGACCCGCACCGTTCGAATTCTCCAAAGCAACTGTCAAACATCGCGAAATCGTCCGGGTCGAAATACACACAATCGGGGGAAAACAAAGACGGAAACGGCAACGAAAATCCGGCGTGTTAACCGCGACCCGCACCGTTCAAATTCTCCAAAGCAACTGGCAAACATCGCGAAATCGTCCGGGTCGAAATACACACAATCGGGGAAAACAAAGACGGAAACGGCAACGAAAATCCGGCGTGTTAACCGCGACCCGCACCGTTCGAATTCTCCAAAGCAACTGTCAAACATCGCGAAATCGTCCGGGTCGAAATACAAACAATCCAGGGGAAAACAAAGACGGAAACGGCAACGAAAATCCGGCGTGTTAACCGCGACCCGCACCGTTCGAATTCTCCAAAGCAACTGTCAAACATCGCGAAATCGTCCGGGTCGAAATACAAACAATCCAGGGGAAAACAAAGACGGAAACGGCAACGAAAATCCGGCGTGTTAACCGCGACCCGCACCGTTCGAATTCTCCAAAGCAACTGTCAAACATCGCGAAATCGTCCGGGTCGAAATACACACACAATCGGGGGGAAAACAAAGACGGAAACGGCAACGAAAATCCGGCGTGTTAACCGCGACCCGCACCGTTCGAATTCTCCAAAGCAACTGTCAAACATCGCGAAATCGTCCGGGTCGAAATACACACACAATCGGGGGGAAAACAAAGACGGAAACGGCAACGAAAATCCGGCGTGTTAACCGCGACCCGCACCGTTCGAATTCTCCAAAGCAACTGTCAAACATCGCGAAATCGTCCGGGTCGAAATACACACAATCGGGGGAAAACAAAGACGGAAACGGCAACGAAAATCCGGCGTGTTAACCGCGACCCGCACCGTTCAAATTCTCCAAAGCAACTGGCAAACATCGCGAAATCGTCCGGGTCGAAATACACACACAATCGGGGGGAAAACAAAGACGGAAACGGCAACGAAAATCCGGCGTGTTAACCGCGACCCGCACCGTTCGAATTCTCCAAAGCAACTGTCAAACATCGCGAAATCGTCCGGGTCGAAATACAAACAATCCAGGGGAAAACAAAGACGGAAACGGCAACGAAAATCCGGCGTGTTAACCGCGACCCGCACCGTTCGAATTCTCCAAAGCAACTGTCAAACATCGCGAAATCGTCCGGGTCGAAATACAAACAATCCAGGGGAAAACAAAGACGGAAACGGCAACGAAAATCCGGCGTGTTAACCGCGACCCGCACCGTTCGAATTCTCCAAAGCAACTCAAGCCTAGACAGCCGGCTGTGGAAAGCTTGAACTGACCAGAAGAGCATATAACTATGTAAATAATCTAACAGGAAAAACCAGGAAGAAAAACTTCAGAGGATTCAGAACAAAATTCTGAAAATGATTCTGAAACTTCCTCCTGGTTCAGCACCAGTGAACTTCATCAATTAGCCGAAGTTGACACTTTGGATGTTATGTCCAATAAGATAACTGATGCATTTCGACAAAAATCATTGCAGTCTTCAGCTGCATTGATCCGCTCTTTATATAGTTTATAAGTTAGTTTTAAGGTATCCCTTTTCCCTTTTGTACATGTAGGACCTCCTACATTTGAAATCACTGAATAGCGAAAGCTACAATATTTCATGAATAAATGAAAGTTGCTAGTATTTAAAATTGAGGTGAAAAGTCATCAATTGTGATTGGACACTCAATAATATTTTAACTGAATGAATGTACATGGAAAAGAAAAACTGAATAAAGATAAATTAAAAAAAAAAAAAAAAAAAAAAATTAAACATTGGATTTTATTGTTATTTCTAAATTACTGATTGTTTAAATTTCTGATTTCCTGCTTTTGATTTCTTAACATTTTCAAGCCATGAGTTTAGTTAACCCTAGAATTTTTATACTATTATTTTTTATGTTGGAATATTGAATTTTGTGTTTTTTTTGCTAAATTGCAGATTTGAAAAATGTATGTTTTTTTAAATGTGTATTTTTTTATTTCTGAAGATCTTAATTTTGGCTTTTACTTTTATTTTTATTTTTAGAGTATTTGTATTGTTGAATTTCTAAATATCTGATTATTTTTATTATTGACTGTTACTTCTAGAAAATAAGTGACAATATGCCTATGAGAAGGAATTCGCCTTTCAAACATATAAAAAAATCCTTCTAATCAACATTCTCAATCACGTTTTAATAAATTATTATTTTCTAAAAAAAATAATTCCGGATGAAAAAAAATCGTATCACATCGTAATAAAATTATCAAAATTCGTGATATACAAGAAACATTAACATCTAATCGCCACTCTTACTTACCGATTTCGGAAAACAACCGTGCCCCCCCAACATTTTGGACTAGTCGGCGCCCCTGTACCCAATTATGTATTTTTGGTGTTTCATTCATCAAACCTGTATCCATTGGAAAAGGGGAGCAAAAAATACTTTAAATAAATAAACAATTTAAGAAAATGTATGATTACTTGTTTTTGATGATTGCACTTTATATTTCATTTCTGGATCAACATTTGAAAGGGCGGTACGACATTGAACTTACGGCCTATCATTACACGCGTTTTGATGGGACTGAACGGCCCGAGCGGTTTAGGCTTTCAGGATTTTTGTGATATTTACTTGTAGAGTCAAAACAGATCAGTAAACTTCACTTATTTGTGTATTACACTTTTTTAAAGATTACATTTTTGCGGTAACACTCTCAACTTTTACGCGCACGATCACATCACTCAACTTTTTGTTGCTAATTTCATTAAGACTTTCGTCGAGCCAATTCTCTACGTTGAAGCCAGACTTGTCCTCCAGACCTCTTCGCCGAGCCATGCCAGACCTCGAACTCCTAAGTCCCGGGTGGACTCTTCACGGCGGCTAAGTCCCGGCGGACTCTTCACAGCGGCTAAGTCCCGGCGGACTCTTCACAGCGGCTAAGTCCCGGCGGACTGCGGCCTCCACCGCTAAGTCCGGCTGGACTGGGGCCTCTGCTACTGGTGGCTGCTGGCGGGTCTGGCTGGTCTGGGGCGTCTTCTGGAACTGGAACTGGACTGGAACAAGAACTGGAACTAACTGCCCTCCTCAAGAATTTTGGGGTTTTTATAGTCAGTCCCCGAAAACTCTACTAAATTTTGTTCTACTAAAAGTGGTCCGTTTCGATGAGAAGCATCGATGAACCTCATGAATTAAATTATGCAGACCCTAGGGGTTGGACAGAGTCGATGGTTTTATTATTCGTTAATCTATTGACGGCGGTTTTGATATTTTTGTCAATAGATCGACGAATAGTTGAGCTAGCGTTCCCACCGTATATTATCAATCTCGGTTAAATTTTGACATCTTATAAACATCATCACAACATCATTTTCAAAAAAGTTTGCGCAAATCGGAGTTTATCACGGTTCATATCCAGAATCGACGATTCCTTCGTATGACCCTTCTGCCTGAGCCGCCCGACTAGGAAAAACGGGGACGGAGACTTGGACCATCCGGAACGGTCGGTAATGTCCACGGAAGCCAAAACCCACTTTCTTGCTAGCTAGCTTTCAGATGATTTGTATCCGTTTGCTCCTCTGAAGAAGGCCATCATTTGCCTTTGGAGCAAAAGGTGTTTTTCAGCATCTCAGGACTTTTGCTGTGGCTTCTGCGGAACCGTCTACAGCACGCTGGTTGCACAGAACAACACATTAAAAGGCGCACAATCTATAGCAACCATCCCTCCTAAGTCAACAATCGAGAAGAATACCATCAAGAAGATCGTTGGAGAAAACAAAAACCCGGGAAGTTCATCCATCACGACTTCCTGCGTGACTACGGCGGACGAGTAGGCCCTTCATCGTGAGCGTTCTTGATAGGGTGTCCAGGGCCTGCCACAGGCTGTTGAAAATCCGATGACTATGATTAATTTTGCGATTAATCGCTGCCTGTTAAATGCCACGAATAAGACTGTTGAGAATAGTCTTTATTCTCAAATAAAATTGCCACGACTAGCTGTCATTCGTCAAGAATGCAGCCGATGATTGTAACAACCCATGACTGCTGGCGGTAAATGGGGAAAATTGTAATCAGATCGCAGCAAGTTGACGACTAAACCCAATCATTCAATTTTTTATTCGTGGCTGCCACACCCAGCGATCAAGTGGAATTTCTTCAGGCAATCATTATTCGCTCGAAGAGATTTATTTTTCAACCTTGGCCACAGGACAAAACGAAACCCTCCTCTCCCTTTTTCGGTGGTTTATCAATAAAAGCGGAAACACAACTATATTTACAACAAAAAACCGCAAATTAAAGAATTATACAAAAATTTAAAACAAAGAGTTTGAGTTCTTCGTTGGCATGTATCCCGCGAACCGTTTGAAGGTCTGGTTGAAAAAGTGCAGCAACTGGGACGAAACGATTTAGCACCTCCGCGTTCCACTTAGAACTTCCGCAATCAAGTGCCGAAACAATGTAAATCGTGTTGTTGTTTCCCGGAATCTTCCGACCGCCGCCGCTGGATTGAATCTGGTAATGGCGATCGTACCGGATGCGCTTGAACGAGCAAAGCTCGCCGAGGTTGTTTAGAACCGGAAAAGAATCTGAGGAGGAAGTCGATTGGATTTTTGATGTTAAACCATCCAGCTTACTAACCTCCTCAATCGCTTCAGTTCAACCCTTCCTCGCTCCTGTCCCGCTTCTTCAACAACATTCGATCGGACCGGACCGAAATCTGCACGTCCAACTTCCACTGGGATCCGCTCACTCAAACCCGCTCAAACACGTCCATCGGCTCGACTCCGCATCAGCATCCGGCAGTTGGTTGATCTGGTTCACCGTAACGAGACTATGTCCTATGATTTCGAGCCGATTTGGGGTGAAAGGTCGTCACTTTCCATGTAGAACAGCGCCGAAACGCTTGGTTTTCTGGAACGACGTCGGGACTGTAACCGAAACCGGTGAAATTTGTTTTGTTTTGATTTGAATATGACATTTCAACTCACCAAGGTTCCTAAAGGCATGGTGGGATTTCGTTAATATATTGACGAAATGTCGATATACTGACCAATTATTTTAATGCGTTGATAATGTATTGACCGATCTGTCCGACCCCTTGTGCAGACCTCTGCAATTCTTCATGACATTCCGTATGGTGTAGTGAGTACACCTCAAAATCGGAAGTCATGGGTTCGAACCATTGTCGTGAAACTTTAAATTATGTTATTGGAATATCAAAATTATGTTCCTAAAACATTCTCAAAAATGTTGGTCAATAATGAGAAGGTCGCATTCTCCATTGAACAAACATGCCAATAAATTTGGTTAAGCCACACCCTCAATTTCCCCTGTGTAATAACATCGCACATTCATAATTGAAAGCTTAACCATTTTTTTGATTGCCTAACAATTGGCGAAATTTAAGATGCATGCGGTGAGGGGGGTCATTGTGCTAATGAATATTATTGCGCGTCATTATCGTGTTAGCAGCAGCGCCGGGAAGATGGATTTTTGTGGCGTTCTTTTTGTGCTGTATTCGTGATCGTGTTCATATCATGCATGCGGTAAGGGGGGTCATTGTGCTAATGAATATTATGGCGCGTCATTATCGTGTTAGCAGCAGCGCCGGGAAGATGGATTTTTGTGGCGTTCTTTTTGTGCTGTATTCGTGATCGTGTTCATATCATGCATGCGGTGAGGGGGGTCATTGTGCTAATGAATATTATTGCGCGTCATTATCGTGTTAGCAGCAGCGCCGGGAAGATGGATTTTGTGGCGTTCTTTTGTGCTGTATTCGTGATCGTGTTCATATCATGCATGCGGTGAGGGGGTCATTGTGCTAATGAATATTATTGCGCGTCAGTGTCGTGTGAGCAGCAGCGCCGAGAAGATGGATTTTGTGGCGTTCTTTTTGTGCTGTATTCGTGATCGTGTTCATATCATGCATGCGGTGAGGGGGTCATTGTGCTAATGAATATTATTGCGCGTCATTATCGTGTTAGCAGCAGCGCCGGGAAGATGGATTTTGTGGCGTTCTTTTTGTGCTGTATTCGTGATCGTGTTCATATCATGCATGCGGTGAGGGGGGTCATTGTGCTAATGAATATTATTGCGCGTCATTATCGTGTTAGCAGCAGCGCCGGGAAGATGGATTTTTGTGGCGTTCTTTTTGTGCTGTATTCGTGATCGTGTTCATATCATGCATGCGGTGAGGGGGGTCATTGTGCTAATGAATATTATTGCGCGTCAGTGTCGTGTGAGCAGCAGCGCCGGGAAGATGGATTTTGTGGCGTTCTTTTTGTGCTGTATTCGTGATCGTGTTCATATCATGCATGCGGTGAGGGGGGTCATTGTGCTAATGAATATTATTGCGCGTCATTATCGTGTTAGCAGCAGCGCCGGGAAGATGGATTTTTGTGGCGTTCTTTTTGTGCTGTATTCGTGATCGTGTTCATATCATGCATGCGGTGAGGGTGCGGTGAGGGGGGTCATTGTGCTAATGAATATTATTGCGCGTCAGTGTCGTGTGAGCAGCAGCGCCGGGAAGATGGATTTTTGTGGCGTTCTTTTTGTGCTGTATTCGTGATCGTGTTCATATCATGCATGCGGTGAGGGGGGCCATTGTGCTAATGAATATTATTGCGCGTCATTATTGTGTTAGCAGCAGCGCCGGGAAGATGGATTTTTGTGGCGTTCTTTTTGTGCTGTATTCGTGATCGTGTTCATATCATGCATGCGGTGAGGGGGTCATTGTGCTAATGAATATTATTGCGCGTCAGTGTCGTGTGAGCAGCAGCGCCGGGAAGATGGATTTTTGTGGCGTTCTTTTTGTGCTGTATTCGTGATCGTGTTCATATCATGCATGCGGTGAGGGGGGTCATTGTGCTAATGAATATTATTGCGCGTCATTATCGTGTTAGCAGCAGCGCCGGGAAGATGGATTTTTGTGGCGTTCTTTTTGTGCTGTATTCGTGATCGTGTTCATATCATGCATGCGGTGAGGGGGGTCATTGTGCTAATGAATATTATTGCGCGTCATTATCGTGTTAGCAGCAGCGCCGGGAAGATGGATTTTTGTGGCGTTCTTTTTGTGCTGTATTCGTGATCGTGTTCATATCATGCATGCGGTGAGGGGGGTCATTGTGCTAATGAATATTATTGCGCGTCATTATCGTGTTAGCAGCAGCGCCGGGAAGATGGATTTTTGTGGCGTTCTTTTTGTGCTGTATTCGTGATCGTGTTCATATCATGCATGCGGTGAGGGGGGTCATTGTGCTAATGAATATTATTGCGCGTCAGTGTCGTGTTAGCAGCAGCGCCGGGAAGATGGATTTTTGTGGCGTTCTTTTTGTGCTGTATTCGTGATCGTGTTCATATCATGCATGCGGTGAGGGGGGTCATTGTGCTAATGAATATTATTGCGCGTCATTATCGTGTTAGCAGCAGCGCCGGGAAGATGGATTTTTGTGGCGTTCTTTTTGTGCTGTATTCGTGATCGTGTTCATATCATGCATGCGGTGAGGGGGGTCATTGTGCTAATGAATATTATTGCGCGTCATTATCGTGTTAGCAGCAGCGCCGGGAAGATGGATTTTTGTGGCGTTCTTTTTGTGCTGTATTCGTGATCGTGTTAGGATTCTTGTGTCTTTGTTGTTTTATTTGTGTTTCCATCTGGAGTATTAGTTTTAAAATTATTTTCATTTTTACAGCTTCCTGGAATTATTTTAAATTAAATGTCTACATGTAAATTTGTCTCCTTTCCTGTAATATACCATCTCCTCATATCATATATGATTAAATTGCTTTAATTAACGAAAATTTCTAAAACAGCATGGGAACCATCTGGAGCATTTATATTTTAAATAACTGTTTTTTACAGCTTCCTGGAATCATCTTGATTGTATTTATTATATTTATTATATTTATTTTATTTACTATATTTATTATATTTACTATTTATCATTATTACAAAACTATATGCTAATTAGATAATACACTACAGACTCACATTTACACTTACAAACATTCAAATCATTTAATACAATACGCATTCAACAATTTTCATCGGCCCGATGAAATTCCTCTAACCCCATTCCAAACCTCCCAAAAATATTCCGTTCACTTTTAAAAGTCGCATGGGTTCCCTGCACTTTTGCCACTAGTGAACAACAAAAACATCCCGTCCCAAATCCCCACGGGACTGTATGGGCGTAGCCTTGGAGCACAGTGTGGAAATTTACGTTCTTAGATATTCTTGGTTGTACCGGGCAGCAATCAAATTGTCTAAGAATATTGAATTAACCATTGTGGCACCCCCTACAGCGTGGTGCAGACCCGTTATGCTATGCTATGCTATGCTATGCCTAACAATTGGCGAAATTTAATAAAGGGCTTTTCAGGTGAGGATGACTCATGATCCACACCTGTACATAAGCTTAATTATTTGTCGCGCAACGCGAGTCGACGGGTAAAATTATTTATGCTTGCGTAAGCGCGCATGGTCAGAACTGTGGTGAGGTTCGAAAAATGGACAAATTTAATGATTTAAATTTGAGGTCGTTGCAGGACGAAAGGCCGTATGAGTCGGAACATCTCCGGGGCAGTCCGTATTATGGCCAGATCATCTATAGCACTAAAAAGAGCCATAAAGATGGTAGGCTTTAATTTTATGAATATTGGACCGAATTTCCGGAAATGTACCCACTTCGGAACATAACCAGGGTCACCGGGTTAATCCGGATGGTGGCAAGATCATCTCTGACACTTTAAATGTACATATTGAGGTTAGCCGTTGAAAATTATGTTTGACATCCATCATGCCTTGCGGACCGGAATTTCGACAATGTCTACTCTTCGGAACATCCCTGGGGCCACGGGGGAGTCCGTATTCTGGCCAGATCACCTATGGCACTAAACATGTCCATATGATGGATTGCCTTTGAAAATTATCAATTTTGAGTCCCATCATGCCATGTGGACCGAATTTCCGGAAATGTCCAATCTTCGGAAAATCTCCGGAGCCACCGGGTCAGTCCGTATTGTGGCCAGACCACCTATGGCACTAAACATGTTCATATTGAGGTTTGCCGTTGAAAATTATGAAGTTTGACACCCATCATGCCTAGCGGACCGGAATTTCGAAAATGTCCCCTCATCGGAACATCCCCGGAGCCACCGGGTTAATCCGTATTGTGGTCAGATCACTAAAAATGTTCCTATTGAGGTTTTCCATTGAAAATAATGAAGTTTGACACCTATCATGCCTTGTGGACCGGATTTCCGGAAATGTCCCCCTTCGGAACATTCCGGGGCCACCGGGTTAGTCCGTATTGTGGTCAGATCACCTATTGCACTAAAAATGTTCATATTGAGGTTTGCCTTTGAAAATTATCAAGTTTGACACCCATCATGCCTAGCGGACCAGAATTTCGGAAATGTCCCTTCTTCGGAACATCCCCGGTGCCACCGGGTTAGTCCGTATTGTGGCCAGATCACCTATTGCGCTAAAAATGTTCATATTGAGGTTTGCCGTTGAAAATTATGAAGTTTGACACCCATCATGCCTTGGGGACCGGAATTCCGGAAATGTCCACTCTTCGGAACATCCCCAGGGCCACCGGGTTAATCCGGATGGTGGCCAGATCATCTCTGACACTTCAAATGTTCAAACTGAGTTTGCCGTTGAAAATTATGAAGTTTGACATCCATCATGCCCTGCGGCCCGGATTTCCGGAAATGTCCTCCCTTCGAAACATTCCCGGTGCCACCGGGTTAGTCCATGTTGTGGCCAGATCACCTATTGCACTAAAAATGTTCATATTGAGGTTTGCCTTTGAAAATTATGAAGTTTGACACCCATCATGCCTAGCAGACCAGAATTTCGGAAATGTCCCTTCTTTGGAACATCCCCGGGGCCACCGGGTTAGTCCGTATTGTGGCCAGATCACCAATTGCGCTAAAAATGTTCATATTGAGGTTTGCCGTTGAAAATTATGAAGTTTGACACCCATCATGCCTTGTGGACCGGTATTCCGGATATGTCCCCTCTTCGGAACATCCCCAGGGCCACCGGGTTAATCCGGATGGTGGCCAGATCATCTCTGACACTTCAAATGTTCAAACTGAGGTTTGCCGTTGAAAATTATGAAGTTTGACATCCATCATGCCCTGCGGACCGGAATTTTGGAAATGTCCCTTCTTCGGAACATCCCCGGGGCCACTGGGAAAGTCCGTATTGTGGCCAGATCATCTATGGCACTAAAAATGTCGATATAGAGGATTGCCATTGAAAATAATGAAGTTTGACACCCATCATGCCTTGTGGACCGGATTTCCGGAAATGTCCTCCTTCGGAACATCCCCGGGGCCACCGGGTTAGTCCGTATTGTGGCCAGATCACCTATTGCACTAAAAATGTTCATATTGAGGTTTGCCGTTGAAAATTATGAAGTTTGACACCCATCATGCCTTGTGGACCGGATTTCTGAAAATGTCCCCTCTTCGGAACATCCCCCAGGGCCACCGGATTGTACTCAGAACCCATATTTTCATCGAGTCGGAATTAGAGGCCCTCCTGAAAACAATGAAACAGTTTTGGGGTCAATTGATCCTGATTGAGACTTATAAAAACAATGTGTAACTTCCGGTATTCATTCCACCAAAAAAAATACTTACACGAGCAGTCGCGCTGGTGTACTTTGTGCACCAACCCAAAAACGCTATTTTAAAAAATATATTAAAAATAGTTTTTACTCAACAATGTCTTAGGTGAACTTGTTTCCGTCAGTAAAATGTTTAACTTGAGCATATATCAAGGCTACGGCTTGATTGTTTCATGAAAAACTATTGTTTTTCGAAGTTTCCCAAATCTGGTGCACAAAGTACACTAGCGCGACTTCCCGAAGGTTAAACATTTAAACATTTAAATATTTAAACATTTAAACATTTAAACATTTAAACATTTAAACATTTAAACATTTAAACATTTAAACATTTAAACATTTAAACATTTAAACATTTAAACATTTAAACATTTAAACATTTAAACATTTAAACATTTAAACATTTAAACATTTAAACATTTAAACATTTAAACATTTAAACATTTAAACATTTAAACATTTAAACATTTAAACATTTAAACATTTAAACATTTAAACATTTAAACATTTAAACATTTAAACATTTAAACATTTAAACATTTAAACATTTAAACATTTAAACATTTAAACATTTAAACATTTAAACATTTAAACATTTAAACATTTAAACATTTAAACATTTAAACATTTAAACATTTAAACATTTAAACATTTAAACATTTAAACATTTAAACATTTAAACATTTAAACATTTAAACATTTAAACATTTAAACATTTAAACATTTAAACATTTAAACATTTAAACATTTAAACATTTAAACATTTAAACATTTAAACATTTAAACATTTAAACATTTAAACATTTAAACATTTAAACATTTAAACATTTAAACATTTAAACATTTAAACATTTAAACATTTAAACATTTAAACATTTAAACATTTAAACATTTAAACATTTAAACATTTAAACATTTAAACATTTAAACATTTAAACATTTAAACATTTAAACATTTAAACATTTAAACATTTAAACATTTAAACATTTAAACATTTAAACATTTAAACATTTAAACATTTAAACATTTAAACATTTAAACATTTAAACATTTAAACATTTAAACATTTAAACATTTAAACATTTAAACATTTAAACATTTAAACATTTAAACATTTAAACATTTAAACATTTAAACATTTAAACATTTAAACATTTAAACATTTAAACATTTAAACATTTAAACATTTAAACATTTAAACATTTAAACATTTAAACATTTAAACATTTAAACATTTAAACATTTAAACATTTAAACATTTAAACATTTAAACATTTAAACATTTAAACATTTAAACATTTAAACATTTAAACATTTGAACATTTAAACATTTAAACATTTAAACATTTAAACATTTAAACATTTAAACATTTAAACATTTAAACATTTAAACATTTAAACATTTAATCTAATCTAATCTAATCTAATCTAATCAGACCCTAGCGCAGCCAATCTTTCGAAGGGATCCTGGAGAGTGCCTTAGGTTAGATGACGCCTAGCACTCTTCTTGTCATTTATTAACATTTGCAGTGCGCCATTGCATTAGAATGCATTGAAACATCACAAGCGTTAAAGCGGCCAGGCCTACTGCGTAAAGCCGTATCGCAGAGATGTTTGTTTGTTTGTTTATTATATCTTTTAGCGTACGGATTGCTCCTTTTAAAATTGCTACTTCCGGTGTAGATCGACGTGCATACAATAATTTGATAACCTAAATTTAATGTTAATAACACAGTTCAACAAAAAATCAAATGTTTCTTGTCTCTGAGACGAGAATATGTGTTCCTAGTAGATTTTTGCCTGCTGAATCCGAATCCGGGTCCAGAATTGCTCCAAATGGTCCCAATTTTGAGATACACACGTTTGAAATGTTAGTTCAGGCCAAAATTAGCTACTTTGTCGACTATTTTACAAAAGAACTATTAAATAAACAACTAAACCAATACATGTATCTTAAAGTTCACGTTTTCCCCTTTCTGAAACACCCCTGGTTTTTAAAATTAGATTGTTTCTACGCATATTTATAGCCATTTTAAAATTAGAATTTGACTTGCATGCAAGTTGGAAAAACTTGAATGAGAACCAACTGATACAGTCATCCCACATATTCGGAACGGTTTACAGATCGGCCAATGTTCAACAAATCATAGAAAATCGTTAATCGAACATAATGATTTGCTTTTACCTTCATGTGAAAGCTTTTCTTGAGATCTTTCGATTGATGTATAGACTGGCTGTACATTTTTACGTTTTATATCAAGTTTTTAAAGAAAAACATTGACCCTTGAAATCCACAAATTCGGAACACTTTATTCTTACGATGTAAACAAACTTTTTTTTCTCTCAAGGAGTACATATTTTTTACAAAATACTCACTTCACAATCTGAAACCAATAAAACACATGCTTAGCAATGTTTTATGAATGGTCTGATAACTTTTTTGTGAAAATATCAGTTAAATTCAGGTGTTCCACAATTGTGGGAGGCACAATAACATCCCACAATCATGGAACAGGCAATTTGGAGGCAGTATTTGCTGCTCTGGATAAAATAATCTTGAAATGCAGTTTGTTGTTGAAAAAGTACTACTTTTACTAGTGGAATAACAAGATAATGTACAAATAAAGGTCCTAAAAATAGCAGGGTCGACAGAAAAGTTGCATTTGGCATCCTATTGACAAATTACCACCAAAGTGTTCCGAATCTGTGGGTGTTCCGAATATGTGGGATGACTGTAATATAATTTTAAAATGGCTATAAATATGCGTAGAAACAATCATATTTTAAAAACCAGGGGTGTTTCAGAAAGGGGAAAACGTGAACTTTAAGATACATGTATTGGTTTAGTTGTTTATTCAATAGTTCTTTTGTAAAATAGTCAACAAAGTAGCTAATTTTGGCCTAAACTAACATTTCAATAGGGTGTATCTCAAAATTGGGACCATTTGGAGCAATTCTGGACCCGGATTCGGATTCAGCAGGCAAAATTCTACTAGGAACACATATACTCGTCTCAGAGACAAAATCTTGTTGGACTGTGTAATTTGAAGCACTAAAATTTTAAAAACTAGGGTCACTTTTAATAAATTTTCGCAGGTTTAAATCGTCCTTCCCGTAGTCGTCGTTTGTTGGTCGTTTGTTGCTGGTGGTGTAGCGTTGTCGTGCGGCGAAGTCCAGGGTTTATCCGAGGGGATGGGGGTTTGCCCCTTGTGCGACCTCTTCCAGGGGGCATCAGGAGCCCGGGGGTTGTCCCTATTCCACTCTTCCTTTGACTTGTGGTTAGGGGGGGCCCGGGTCTCCTGAACCTCAGTGGATTCTCCTGTCGGTGTTTCGGCGGTTGGCGTATCGTCGGTTAGCGTGTAGTGTTTACCAGGCACCCCGGAGGAGCCGGAGGGTTGTCTCTATTCCACTCTTCCTTTGACTTGTGGTTAGGGGGCCCGGGACCTCCGGGCGCGACAGTGGTTACACTTCGTTCCAATGCTCTTTGCAGCCTCTCTTGAAAGTTGCATCGGATAAACTGTTTTTGACTGCGGAAGGAGTGCGTTCCAATGCACTACTCCTCTGACGAACATAGTGCAAGCGTATCCTGCTGTCCGATTCGCTGGTACGACCAAGTTCCGTAGACGATGGCTTCGTGAAAGGATGAGTTTCTGGGAGAGTGCTGGTGGTGTTCGGGACGACAACAGGTTTCTCAAAAACAGACAGGATCGGTAAGCGAATAGGTTTAGCATCGGACATCCAACGAGGTTCTTTTGAAGGTGGCTCACGTGGTCGCGCCTCCGCAATCCGTAAACGTAGCGTACGCAGCAGTTCAGGGCCACGCGTAGTCGGTTGAACAGGCTCGACGAAAGACGGACAAAGAAAACGTCGGCGAACAGAAAGTGAGGCAGGACAAGGGCTTTGAACAGCTTCAGTTTTGTCGCCACGGGTGCAGTCGGTGTGCAGCTGTAGAGTGTGCGAAGGCCAGCATAGATTTTGCCACACTGCTGTGACACAAGACCGTCCCACTGCAGGTCGCTTTGAAAGATGAATCCTAGGTTGCTTGCACGCTCCGTCCATTGAATTTGCTCACCGTTCATTTCGATGCGCAGATCAGGAACCAGGGCAGCTCTACGGTTTGCGCTTTGAATGAAAAGGGCCTTGCTTTTAGCGGGATTTACGAGCAAACGATTTCAGTTCGACCAATCGGCAACATTCTGGAGGACCTGATTTACCATTCTGATCAAATCACGCGCGCATGGACCAACACCACGGATGTAGAGCTGGACATCATCTGCATACAATTGGATTGCACAGTGTTTGAGGACGTTCGGTAGATCGTTGATGTGGCAACAGAACAATCGAGGACCGATTATTGATCCTTGCGGAACGCCCGATGTTGGCTCAGCACAATCTGAGCAGCGATTATCACAGAACACTGTCTGCTTCCGTCTTCGAAGGTAGGAGTTCATTAGGTTCAAGGCAGTCGAAGAGAAGTTGAATTCGGTTTCCAGCTTGTCCAGTAGTTTGTTGTGGGGATGGTATCGAAAGCTTTTGAGAAATCCAACAGGACCAGTACGCCAACACCACGCTTGTCGATTGTGGACGCCAAATCGTCATGGACGCGGAGCGCTGCAGTTTTGACGCTTTGGCCCTTCCGGAAACCTGCTTGATGTTCTGTTAGAAGATGGTTGTTGTCGATGTAGTTCGCCATTTGCTGATCGAGAAGCTTCTCAAATGCTTTGGACAACGAGCACAGAATGCTGATCGGCCGCAAGTTCATCACGTCGTTCGAGTTCGATTTCTTCTTTAGGGGCAGAACCTTAGCATGCTTCCAAAGGTTGGGAAAGGTAGATGTATTGATGAACAGGTTAAACATGTGGGTTATTTGTTGGATAACTAGTGGCAGCACGATTTTCAGAAACCTTATTGGCAAACCGTCCATCCCTACGGCGTTCGACTTCACTTCACAGATGGCGTTAACGACCTCCCAGTAGTGAACGTTGCGGAACGAGAAATTGTATTGAGATGGCAGTATTCTTGCGTGTTGATCGTTCCTAGTTTCAGCTGGTGTGAAGCTCGAGAGAAACATACGATTTACTTCATCCGGATCGTGGTCACATGGTTGAGATGAATTGTCTTTTCCAACTCCAAGGCTCTTCACGCGAGTCCAGAGCAGCTTTGATGGGATATTTGCGTCCAGGTAACCACCGAGAAACGTCTTTTCGCCCGTTCAATGACTGAGTTCGCACGATTTCGCAGCGTTTTGTACGTACGTCGCTTCAGGTCCTTTACGTCCGACGCAGCAGTTCGCCAATCCTTGTACGCCAGGTCTCGTTCTAGAATTGCTCGTTGAACATCAGCTGTAAACCATCTATTCGGTGCATTGCGCCGAGAGCTCGTCCGAAGCGGAAAACAGGTGTCGTGCACGATTTTGAGTCGCTCCGTGAAGAACTCCAAGGAGTGGTTGGGGTCCAAGATTGCGTAGAAGTTTATCCATGGAATACTGACCGTTGCGAACTTCAGGGCATCAGCATCAAAATGCACGTAGTCACGATAGGTGTTCACCGTGACAGGTTGCGTAGCGTCAAAGTCCAGAGATACGTAGATCAGGTCATGCTGCGACAATCCCGGAAAGTCAGTGTCTTGCGAACCTTCGTGGTGAACGGACACTAGAGCTGCGGTATTTTTTACTACCTATGCTCAGAGTTATTTCAAACAAAATTCACAGTCTTTTTAAAGACTACCTGAGTTACATTCCAAAATTCTAAACAGTCTTTTCAAGACTAACCCCACCTGAAATTTTGTTGTATTTTACAAACGAAGCCATCTTTTAAAGAGAACTTTGCTTGCAAAATGCGTCAAAACAAAGGTAAACGCAAATCTTCTGAAGATTTGGTCGTTACGTCGGTGAAGCGTTTGAACGCTAAATCGGCTAACGGAAACAGAAAAAGAAAACAGCCTCATCCGAGGTCTGATTCTGATTCTGAAAGTGAGGTCAATTCTCCAATTCCATTGGCAAACGGTTTCGGTGTTTTATCCGAAACTGTGGACAAGGATCCTTCTCCTCGTACTGAGCCTTCTGCCGTCGAGAAACGAGTAAAGGCTCCGCCAATTGTAGTGACTTCCGTCTCCGATTTGGCCAGCTTTCGAACGCAACTGAAGAATTGCAAGGAAACTTGCAATTTGAAGGTTTCGTTCCAGCTTGGTCGAAGAGGAGAATGTCGCTTGTTGACGGAATCTTTACAAGATCACCAAACTTTTGTTGGTTATTTGAAAAACCACAAACACAATTTCTACACGTATGAGACCAAGAATGCTCGTCCATTCAAGGCGGTCCTGAAAGGTCTCTCCAACGACTTGTCGGTGGATGAGATCAAAAACGAACTTAAGGTGTTGCTTGGCTTTGCCCCATCCCAAGTAATACCAATGAAGAAAAAATCAAACGGGAATATTTCTCGCTTTGGTTTGACTTCACAATTTTATCTGATTCATTTCAACAGAAATGAAATCAACAATTTGAAACTTTTGGACAAAGTTCAGTTTTTGTTCCATGTACGGGTAAAGTGGGAGCATTTTAAGAAACATGGCGGTAATGGCCAGAATCTGACCCAGTGCCGGCGTTGCCAGGCATTCGGTCACGGTACTGATCATTGCTCCATGGTTCCAAAATGCATGGTTTGCGGGGATTCTTCTCACGACAAGGACAATTGTCCCGTGAAAGAAGTCACCCAATTTAAATGTGCAAATTGTGGTGGAAATCACAAATCAAATTTCTGGGATTGCCCCATCAGAAAAAAGGTTTTGGATTCTCGTGCCAAGCATCAGCCGAAAACCAAACCGAAATTTTCTCAAAGTCAGGTTGTACCTGCATCTTTAAATCAAACGTTCGTGCTGTCTCACTCGAACAATGCTAGAAATACCCCTACCGTGGAAAAGTTAGGTAACAGCAATGGTATTTCTTATGCCAACGTCGTTTCGGGTTCGGGTTCATCCACGAATTTTAAATCCTCTACCAATCTTCAAATTGGGCAGGTACCTCAAATTTCATTTGAAAATTTTCTGCTGGCAACGCTTTGGGATTTTCTGATCTCGGCGATGTTACGTTTGAAAAAATGACTTTTTTGCAAAACTCACTGTTTGGTTTGATTCAAACAATGAGTGATGCTACATCCATGATGGAAGCTATCCAGATTGGATTAAAATTTGCGAATGATGTTGTTCTTACCCTGAAGTTTAATCATGGATCTAAGTAATTCCATCAATATTATGAATTTTAATGCTCGCTCTTTAAAAGCGAAAGAAAATGAATTTTTCAACTTTTACGAGTTCATAACGTGCATGTTGCTGTTATAACCGAAACATTTTAAAAACTGGCACTTATTTGAAAAGTGATCCAGATTATAAAGTTATAACCAATAACAGAATGAATCGAAATGGCGGTGGAGTTGCAATAGTTATCCACCGTAGTATGACTTATAGCACGTTACGTGACTTTAAGTTAAAAGTTATTGAAAGTTTGGGCATTGAACTTGAAACTTCTTTTGGGAAAATTATGATTGCAGCTGCATATTTGCCTTTCCAATGCACTGGGGAAAATAAAAATTATTTCAAAGGGGATTTGAATAAACTTACTCGGCATAGATCTCGATTTTTGATCATCGGTGATTTTAATGCCAAACACCAATCTTGGAATAATTCAAAAGTAAATTCCAATGGTAAAATTCTATTCAGAGATTGCACTTCTGGTCTTTATTCGGTTTTATACCCGAATGGGCCAACTTGTTTTTCTTCTGTTAGAAATCCATCAACAATTGATTTGGTTTTGACAAATCAAAGTCAGTATTGTGGTCCTTTAGTGACTCATGCTGATTTTGATTCTGATCATCTTCCAGTAACTTTTTCACTTTCTCATGAAGCAGTTACCAGACCCAATAGTTCTGTGTTTAATTATCACAAAGCTAATTGGGACAGGTATCAGCATCATATTGAGAATAATTTAAATCATGATTTTGTTTTAGAAACCAAAGCTGATATTGATTCAGCCTTGGAATCTATAACTAATGCAATTTTGGATGCTAGGAATATTGCTATTCCTAAAGTCCAAGTCAAATTTGATTCTCCCATTATTGATGACGATCTTCAGCTTCTGATTCGTCTGAAAATGTTCGCCGAAGACAGTATCAACGTTCTCGTGATCCTGCACTGAAGCGAATTCAAAAAGATTTGCAAAAGGTTATTGACCACAGATTCACTCTCCTGCGAAATGAAAAGTTCGCAAGAGATGTCGAGCAAATTAAACCTTATTCCAAACCTTTTTGGAAACTTTCAAAGGTTCTTAAGAAACCTCAAAAACCAATCCCTTCTTTAAAAGATAGTGATAATATTCTATTAACTAATTAGTCAAGGCACGAAATCGAAAAAGGGCTCATTTTCGTGTGTCTAACGGCAAATCATGTAACAGGCCAGGTTTTGATGGATCTAGACTAAATCGACCCCACTGAGTCCGAAAATCGCGGTCACGAAGCCGAATTCCTTAACCCTTTCGGGCCTGATTTTTTTTAAAAGCTATGATATTTGGGTCATATATGACCCATCAGGCCTGAAAGGCTTAAGGAAAGCGAGATATTCAAGATGGCGACCAATATGGCGGCTATATAGAGAAGTTAACAATATCACAGTGTAAAGGTTGTTGACGTGTCGATTTTAACTAATTTGGGGTCGCTGAACCCGAATATGACCATGAAAATCGGTCACGGCGATCCAGCAGCGTGTAATCCAAGATGGCGTCAATATGGCGAAAAGAGAATCTTCAAGTATTTTTAAACAACATGTAACAGGCCTGTGACCGATCAAATTTAACTAATTTGGGGTCGCTGAACCCGAATATGACCACGAAAATCGTTCACGGCGATCCAGGAGCGTGTAATCCAAGATGGCGTCCAATATGGCGAAAAGAGAATCTTCAAGTATTTTTAAACAACATGTAACAGGCCTGTGACCGATCTAATTTAACTAATTTGGGGTCGCTGAACCCGAATATGACCATAAAAATCGATCACGGCGATCCAGGAGCGTGTTATCCAAGATGGCGTCCAATATGGCGAATAGTGAATCTTCAAGTATTTTTAAACAACATGTAACAGGCTTGAGACCGATCAAACTTAACTAATTTGGGGTCGCTGAACCCGAATATGACCATGAAAATCGGTCACGGCGATCCAGGAGCGTGTAATCCAAGATGGCGTCCAGTATGACGAATAGTGAATCTTCAAGTATTTTTAAACAACATGTAACAGGCTTGTGACCGATCAAATTTAACTAATTTGGGGTCGCTGAACCCGAATATGACCATGAAAATCGGTCACGGCGACCCAGTAGCGTGTAATCCAAGATGGCGTCCAATATGGCGAATAGTGAATCTTCAAGTATTTTTAAACAACATGTAACAGGCTTGTGACCGATCTAATTTAACTAATTTGGGGTCGCTGAACCCGAATATGACCATGAAAATCGGTCACGGCGATCCAGGAGCGTGTAATCCAAGATGGCGTCAATATGACGAATAGTGAATCTTCAAGTATTTTTAAACAACATGTAACAGGCTTGTGACCGATAAAATTTAACTAATTTGGGGTCGCTGAACCCGAATATGATCATGAAAATCGGTCACGGCGATCCAGCAGCGTGTAATCCAAGATGGCGTCCAATATGGCGAAAAGAGAATCTTCAAGTATTTTTAAACAACATGTAACAGGCTTGTGACCGATCTAATTTAACTAATTTGGGGTCGCTGAACCCGAATATGACCATGAAAATCGGTCACGGCGATCCAGGAGCGTGTAATCCAAGATGGCGTCCAATATGACAAATAGTGAATCTTCAAGTATTTTTAAACAACATGTAACAGGCTTGTGACCGATCTAATTTAACTAATTTGGGGTCGCTGAACCCGAATATGACCATGAAAATCGGTCACGGCGACCCAGTAGCGTGTAATCCAAGATGGCGTCCAATATGGCGAATAGTGAATCTTCAAGTATTTTTAAACAACATGTAACAGGCTTGAGATCGATCAAATTTAACTAATTTGGGGTCGCTGAACCCGAATATGACCATGAAAATCGGTCACGGCGACCCAGTAGCGTGTAATCCAAGATGGCATCCAATATGACGAATAGTGAATCTTCAAGTATTTTTAAACAACATGTAACAGGCTTGAGATCGATCAAATTTAACTAATTTGGGGTCGCTGAACCCGAATATGACCATGAAAATCGGTCACGGCGATCCAGGAGCGTGTAATCCAAGATGGCGTCCAATATGACAAATAGTGAATCTTCAAGTATTTTTAAACAACATGTAACAGGCTTGTGACCGATCAAATTTAACTAATTTGGGGTCGCTGAACCCGAATATGACCATGAAAATCGGTCACGGCGACCCAGTAGCGTGTAATCCAAGATGGCGTCCAATATGGCGAATAGTGAATCTTCAAGTATTTTTAAACAACATGTAACAGGCTTGAGATAGATCAAGTTTAACTAATTTGGGGTCGCTGAACCCGAATATGACCATAAAAATCGTTCACGGCGATCCAGGAGCGTGTAATCCAAGATGGCGTCCAATATGGCAAATAGTGAATCTTCAAGTATTTTTAAACAACATGTAACAGGCTTAAGACCGATCAAATTTAACTAATTTGGGGTCGCAGACCGAATATGACCATGAAAATCGGTCACGGCGATCCAGGAGCGTGTAATCCAAGATGGCGTCAATATGGCGAATATTGAATCTTCAAGTATTTTAAACAACATGTAACAGGCTTTTGACCGATCAAATTTAACTAATTTGGGGTCGCTGAACGAATATGACCATGCAAATCGGTCACGGCGACCCAGTAGCGTGTAATCAAGATGGCGTCAATATGGCGAATAGTGAATTTTCAAGTATTTTTAAACAACATGTAACAGGCTTAAGACCGATCAAATTTAACTAATTTGGGGTCGCAGAACCCGAATATGACCATGAAAATCTTTCACGGCGACCCAGGAGCGAGTAATCCAAGATGGCGTCCAATATGGCGAAGAGAGAATCTTCAAGTATTTTTAAACAACATGTAACAGGCTTGTCACGGCGACCCAGTAGCGTGTAATCCAAGATGGCGTCGAATACTTTTAGATTCTCTCTTCGCCATATTGGACGCCATCTTGGATTACACGCTCCTGGATCGCCGTGACCGATTTTCATGGTCATATTCGGGTTCAGCGACCCCAAATTAGTTAAATTTGATCGGCCACAAGCCTGTTACACGTTGTTTAAAAATACTTGAAAATTCACTATTCGCCATATTGGACGCCATCTTGGATTACACGCTACTGGGTCGCCGTGACCGATTTGCATGGTCATATTCGGGTTCAGCGACCCCAAATTAGTTAAATTTGATCGGTCACAAGCCTGTTACATGTTGTTTAAAAATACTTGAAGATTCACTATTCGCCATATTGGACGCCATCTTGGATTACACGCTCCTGGATCGCCGTGACCGATTTTCATGGTCATATTCGGGTTCAGCGACCCCAAATTAGTTAAATTTGATCGGTCACAAGCCTGTTACACGTTGTTTAAAAATACTTGAAAATTCACTATTCGCCATATTGGACGCCATCTTGGATTACACGCTACTGGGTCGCCGTAACAGATTTGCATGGTCATATTCGGGTTCAGCGACCCCAAATTAGTTAAATTTGATCGATCTCAAGCCTGTTACATGTTGTTTAAAAATACTTGAAGATTCACTATTCGCCATATTGGACGCCATCTTGGATTACACGCTACTGGGTCGCCGTGACCGATTTGCATGGTCATATTCGGGTTCAGCGACCCCAAATTAGTTAAATTTGATCGGTCACAAGCCTGTTACATGTTGTTTAAAATACTTGAAGATTCACTATTCGCCATATTGGACGCCATCTTGGATTACACGCTCCTGGATCGCCGTGACCGATTTTCATGGTCATATTCGGGTTCAGCGACCCCAAATTAGTTAAATTTGATCGGTCACAAGCCTGTTACATGTTGTTTAAAAATACTTGAAAATTCACTATTCGCCATATTGGACGCCATCTTGGATTACACGCTACTGGGTCGCCGTGACAGATTTGCATGGTCATATTCGGGTTCAGCGACCCCAAATTAGTTAAATTTGAGTGGTCACAAGCCTGTTACATGTGTTTAAAAATACTTGAAGATTCACTATTCGCCATATTGGATGCCATCTTTGATTACACGCTCCTGGATCGCCGTGACCGATTTGCATGGTCATATTCGGGTTCAGCGACCCGAAATTAGTTAAACCTACAGAGGCGGCTGAACCGTATATGAGAGGCGCATCAAGGGCGAGCCAAGGCGGTTGGGGCTTTTTGGGCGGATGAACTTTATATGGGAGGCGTGGGTAGCATCGAACCTCTTTTAGCTGTGTTGCGAAAAAATGGGATAAATGGTGTCTACCCTGAATGGATACGTTCATACTTGTCGCACCGGGTACAATACGTCAAACTCAATCCCACATTGACTGGGCAGCCCGCCGGCGGTTCGCTGGCGGACCGCCAAACCGCTCTGGCGATCCGCCGGCGTTTGATTTGGCGGACCACGGGCGACCCGCTGGCGGATAAAATTTGCAACAATTTGGCGCACGATCAGTTTTTTTTATCGTGACGTTGGTCCGCCAGCGACTCGCCCCGGGGTCGCCCAGGTTTGCCCTGAAATGTTTCACCCGCCGTTCATCCGCCCTACATACGCCGTTTTGTATGGTTCAACCGCCCCTATAGGATGGTCCGCCAGCGGGTCGCCCTCGATACGCCTCCCATAGAAAGTTCATCCGCCTAAAAAGCCCCAACCGCCGTGGCTCGCCCTCGACCCGCCTTTCATATACGGTTTGTCCGCCCCTGTAAGATGGTCCGCCAGCGGGTCGCCCCCGATCCGCCCCCTATATAAAGTTCATCCGCTCAAAAAGCCCCAACCGCCTTGGCTCGCCCTTGATGCGCCTCTCATATACGGTTCAGCCGCCCCTGTAGGTTGGTTCGCCAGCGGGTCGCCCTTGATACGCTCCCCATATAAAGTTCATCCGCCCAAAATGCCCCAACCGCCTTGGCTCGCCCTTGATGCGCCTTTCATATACGGTTCAGCCGCCCCTGTAGGTTGGTTCGCCAGCGGGTCGCCCTTGATACGCCTCCCATATAAAGTTCATCCGCCCAAAAAGCCCCAACCGCCTTGGCTCGCCCTTGTTGCGCCTCTCATATACGGTTCAGCCGCCCCTGTAGGTTGGTTCGCCAGCGGGTCGCCCTTGATACGCCCCCCATATAAAATTCATCCGCCCAAAAAGCCCCAACCACCTTGGCTCGCCCTTGTTGTGCCTCTCATATACGGTTCAGCCGCCCCTGTAGGTTGGTTCGCCAGCGGGTCGCCCTTGATACGCCCCCATATAAAGCGGGTCGCCCCGGTCCGCCCCTATATAAAGTTCATCCGCTCAAAAAGCCCCAACCGCCTTGGCTCGCCCTTGATGCGCCTCTCATATACGGTTCAGCCGCCCCTGTAGGTTGGTTCGCCAGCGGGTCGCCCTTGATACGCTCCCCATATAAAGTTCATCCGCCCAAAATGCCCCAACCGCCTTGGCTCGCCCTTGATGCGCCTTTCATATACGGTTCAGCCGCCCCTGTAGGTTGGTTCGCCAGCGGGTCGCCCTTGATACGCCTCCCATATAAAGTTCATCCGCCCAAAAAGCCCCAACCGCCTTGGCTCGCCCTTGATGCGCCTCTCATATACGGTTCAGCCGCCCCTGTAGGTTGGTTCGCCAGCGGGTCGCCCTTGATACGCCCCCCATATAAAATTCATCCGCCCAAAAAGCCCCAACCACCTTGGCTCGCCCTTGTTGCGCCTCTCATATACGGTTCAGCCGCCCCTGTAGGTTGGTTCGCCAGCGGGTCGCCCTTGATACGCCCCCCATATAAAGTTCATCCGCCCAAAAAGCCCCAACCACCTTGGCTCGCCCTTGTTGCGCCTCTCATATACGGTTCAGCCGCCCCTGTAGGTTGGTTCGCCAGCGGGTCGCCCTTGATACGCTCCCCATATAAAGTTCATCCGCCCAAAAAGCCCCAACCGCCTTGGCTCGCCCTTGTTGCGCCTTTCATATACGGTTCAGCCGCCCTTGATACGCTCCCCATATAAAGTTCATCCGCCCAAAAAGCCCCAACCACCTTGGCTCGCCCTTGTTGCGCCTCTCATATACGGTTCAGCCGCCCCTGTAGGTTGGTTCGCCAGCGGGTCGCCCTTGATACGCTCCCCATAAAAAGTTCATCCGCCCAAAAAGCCCCAACCGCCTTGGCTCGCCCTTGTTGCGCCTTTCATATACGGTTCAGCCGCCCTTGATACGCTCCCCATATAAAGTTCATCCGCCCAAAAAGCCCCAACCACCTTGGCTCGCCCTTGTTGCGCCTCTCATATACGGTTCAGCCGCCCCTGTAGGTTGGTTCGCCAGCGGGTCGCCCTTGATACGCCCCCCATATAAAGTTCATCCGCCCAAAAAGCCCCAACCACATTGGCTCGCCTTTTTGCGCCTCTCATATACGGTTCAGCCGCCCCTGTAGGTTGGTTCGCCAGCGGGTCGCCCTTGATACGCTCCCCATATAAAGTTCATCCGCCCAAAAAGCCCCAACCGCCTTGGCTCGCCCTTGTTGCGCCTTTCATATACGGTTCAGCCGCCCTTGATACGCTCCCCATATAAAGTTCATCCGCCCAAAAAGCCCCAACCACCTTGGCTCGCCCTTGTTGCGCCTCTCATATACGGTTCAGCCGCCCCTGTAGGTTGGTTCGCCAGCGGGTCGCCCTTGATACGCTCCCCATATAAAGTTCATCCGCCCAAAAAGCCCCAACCGCCTTGGCTCGCCCTTGTTGCGCCTTTCATATACGGTTCAGCCGCCCTTGATACGCTCCCCATATAAAGTTCATCCGCCCAAAAAGCCCCAACCACCTTGGCTCGCCCTTGTTGCGCCTCTCATATACGGTTCAGCCGCCCTTGTAGGTTGGTTCGCCAGCGGGTCGCCCTTGATACGCTCCCCATATAAAGTTCATCCGCCCAAAAAGCCCCAACCGCCTTGGCTTGCCCTTGTTGCGCCTTTCATATACGGTTCAGCCGCCCTTGATACGCTCCCCATATAAAGTTCATCCGCCCAAAAAGCCCCAACCACCTTGGCTCGCCCTTGTTGCACCTCTCATATACGGTTCAGCCGCCCCTGTAGGTTGGTTCGCCAGCGGGTCGCCCTTGATACGCTCCCCATATAAAGTTCATCCGCCCAAAAAGCCCCAACCACCTTGGCTCGCCCTTGTTGCGCCTCTCATATACGGTTCAGCCGCCCCTATAGGTTGGTCCGCCAGCGGCTCGCCCCCGATCCGCCCCCTATATAAAGTTCATCCGCCCAAAAAGCCCCAACCGCCTTGGCCCGCCCTCGATTCGCCTTTCATACATATTTCATCCGCCCACGCAGAATACCCGTTCAGGTTCCTTCAGGATTCTGATAGTGTTTTTTCAAGTTCATCTAAAACTGAAAAAACACAAAGTGCCTTATATAGAAATGCAGATCTTTGTAGATTCTTGTGTGCTAAAATCAGAGTTCGGAAAACCACTCACACTCACAAATCGAGTAGGCTTCCTCACAGCAAACACTCTCGATACTCACCGTGAGTGTGAGGGCTGAGTAAATTTACTCATATTTGAGTAAAATGAGGGTGTGAGTAGGCTGTTTCCAACAATTTGTTATTTACAAAATCAATGACAACATCAATTCAAAATCATGTGTCTTTAACAATCGGTTGTACATTGGAGGTAGCGTCAATGTCTATAAATCCGAAGGTTCAGGGTTTGTATTAATGCGGCTTCAATATTTTTTTTGGTCTGTCTGTAATTTTTTTTCCATTGCTTCAAAAGAAACCTTGGATTGTCAAAGTCCAATGGATGGGCAATTAATTTCATAGTTTTAAGATTGGTGACCGGTCGAATCCGTTGTGGATAGACCTACCGCAGGACAAATCGGAGGCCACAGACGGGGGCAGCTTCTGCGGGTGGATCTGGCTGCCATACCAAAAGAAGATGGCCGTGTTACTGTGGGTAATGGTGGTCACTCCCTTCGACAGCTGTGCAACTGTGGCCACTCCCGGTCGCTGACAGTTCTACCAATATGTCTTGTAAGAACCAGGACACGCCAGTGGAGCCTCAGCAGCCGCCGGTGGCCCTAGTCTAAAGCTGTTTAAAGCACTGGATCGGCCTTTTTTAGTTTTCAGTGAACTTCCAAGCCCCGCCGCTACTGCAACTTCTTCGGCATGACCCGATGCTGAACCAAAACACATTTGTACAACTGTCGACGACCGGGAGTGGCCACTTACCTCAGCAACACGGTCATCCACTGCTGGTAAAGCTGTAAAAATCCACCCGCAGAGGCTTCCCCCGTCTAAACAACCTCCGACCTATCCGTCGGTAGGACAGCTGGAAGCTGACAACAAACTATGTGATTAAAAAAAATAAACTCGCTGAAAAAAAAACAGATAAAAATCAGGATTTAAACCACTGTGATACAAAAACATCTAATTGATAGCTCTGCGCCTCTACCATCAGGACTACTTTTACGCTGTTGAGTGAACAAGAAAATCACCGATCTAGAGCTTGACATCTCGAAATTTGTTTTCTAAAATAGCCCTCATGAGCGCTTAAAGCCCTCTTTGTGAGTAAATGAGGAAGGCCCTCACACTCACCGAGAGTGATGAGTAATTTACTCGCAGGTAACTTAGTTTTTCCTCATAGTTGAGTACCTCGTGAGTGAGTTTCCGAACTCTGGCTAAAATTTAGAAATAAAACAAAAATATGGAAAAAAAAAACATAATTTTCAAAATAATGTTGTTCTCAATACATCTTACGTGCGTTGTTAGTTCACTGAGGTGAAATGATGAAAAAAAAATAAAGAAACAAAATAATATATAGATAAGCAAACTTGTTGCGAAGATTTTCCATTTCCAGCAAATAAAAATAATTCTTTAACTAATTCTTAAAAACCAAATTATTTAAAATGTTCATGTATTATTGGTACTTACATATAAACAGTCAACGTATTGAATGTTAACAATTCATACTCTAATCTAATAAAACACAAGCGCAGCTAATCCGAAGAAAGTATCCTAGTAGATTACACCCCATGTTCTTTCTTGTCATTCAATTTGATCATATATTGTATGGGGAATGGTAGATATGAATATAAAAATAAATCTTACAGTGATAAATACAAATAAGCAGTAATTTTAAAGATGATTCCGGGAAGCGGCAAAACAAACAACTATAATTAAAAAGACAAATGCTCCAGATGGTTCCATTGCTGAAAGAAAAGGAATAGGATAAGGAAGGATATAAACATTTAAATAAATCATCTAGTGAATAGATAAATGTAGGCATTATAATTGAAGAAGATTCCCGGAAGCTGGAAGAAAGATAATTATATTTTAAAGAAAAATTCTTCAGATGGTTCCATTGCTATTTCAGTAACTGTCGTTAGTTCATGAAATTTAATCATATATGGTATGGAGGAATGGTAGAAAAAAGGACAAGGAATAGGAATGATATAAACATTCAAATAAATCAAATGCAGATTTTTTTTTTTTGTTGAGCCTTGATACCACTGCGACCAATTAGAGGAATATTGTGGTGTGACCCTTTTTTTTATAGCAAATCAGGTTAACCCAACATCATGGAACGATGAGAGGCAGCTCCTGTTTACTGCGTGTTGTCCCAGTTAGGTACGACTTGTTTTATAAAGTCTATCACCCTACTAGGACGGAATATATTGATATTGGAGGGCTGTAAGACCCCTTTTCCGAAAAATGAAATTCTACTTTGGGTCAGGGCACCGCAATTGCAAAGCAGGTGCTCTGATGTTTCATTTTCAATATTACAAAATCTACAAGTTGCATTTGGGATTTTCCTCATATTGAATAAGTGATATTTAAATGGACAGTGACCAGTTAATAAACCAGCGATCACTCTTAAATTCTTTTGTCTAGTTTTAGTAATTCTCGAGAAAGTTTCTCTTTTGGAAAGATAAATCTTTTGCCTGTTTAGAAGAATCGGTAGAATTCCAAATAGATTGTATTGTTGATATTTCCCACCGTTTAAGCTCCATTTTTAGAAAACAGTCTGGAACACCAAAGAAAGGTTCTGGGCCAATGAAGTCGGCATCAGAACCTTTCCTTGCCAGGCTGTCCGCTATTTCGTTTCCTAGAATTCCACAATGCCTAGGAACCCAGTAAAGATTAACCGCGTTATTTTGGGATAATTGCCTTAGTAAATAGATTCCTTCCCATACTAGTCTTGACTAGCAGGTATACCCTTTCAGAGCATTCAGTGCTGCCAAGCTGTCAGAAAAGATACAAATATTAGCAAATCTATAATTCCTTTTAAAGCAAATGTGCAAACATTCAATTATTGCATAAACTTCGGCTTGGAAAACTGTTGGATATTGTCCCATTGAAACAAATGTTTCAATTCCTGGGCCAAAACTCCTGCTCCCGTCTTGTTGTTCATTTTGGAACCGTCCGTGTAGAACACAACAGAGCCTGGACGAAGATTAGGCCCACCATTATCCCACTCGTAGCGACTTTTAGCGTCCACTGTGAATGGAATGTCATAGTTTGCCTTGGTCGGCATCCAGTCTACTATTGAGTTTAACGCCGGATTCAGAGTAAAGTTTTTAAGGACCTCTAAGTGCCCAGTCAATTCTTTATCCTGAATTCTTGTGGATCGATTCATTAATAAAGCACTTTTAAATGCTTCTAATTCTACAAATTTGTGAAGAGGAAGTAAATTTAACAGGGAATTTAATGCGGCAGATGAAGTGCTTTGCATAGCTCCTGTTATTGAAATGGTGGCCAATCTTTGCAGTTTAGCTAGTTTATCTTGTGATTTTTTTTCCTTAACTTTTGGCCACCAGACAAGTGAGGCGTACGTAATTCTTGGTCTTACTATCCAATAAATCATTTTAGGGCGAAGGCCCCATTTTTTCCAAAGTTTTTACACACCCATAGAGCATTAATTCCTTTGTTTAATACATTATTCAAGTGAGTATTCCAGTTAAGTTTCCTATCCAAAGTAATACCAAGATATTTCACTTCAGTAGAAAACTCAATGGCTACTCCACGAATAAAAAGATCAGGTAATACTAATATTCTTCGTCTAGTGAACGGTATAATAACTGTTTTGGAGGGATTAATTCCAAGACCCTCGTTTTTACACCATTTCGAAATAAAATTCAATGCCGATTGCATTCGATTGCAAATATCACTTTCTATTTTTCCCCGCACTATAATGCAGATATCATCTGCATAACCAATCAATTCAAATCCGAGACTCGCTAACTTTTTCAAGAGGTCGTCGACTACTAATGACCAGAGCAAAGGTGATAGAACTCCACCTTGTGGACATCCCCTCCGTGGTCTGATTACTAGTCGATCTCCTCCAAGGTCGGCAGAAATCTCCCTTTCAATAAGCATTGCTTCAATCCATTTGATAATACATGATTCAAAGCCCTCGCTTCCATTGCAGAGCACATAGAGCTATGAGATGCGTTATCAAAAGCTCCCTCAATGTCTAGAAAAGCAGCCAGAGCTACTTCTTTAGCTTTAAGGGACTTCTCAATTTTAGAAACTAAGCAATTCAAAGCAGTTATGGTTGATTTACCACTTTGGTATGCAAATTGGGCATTATTAAGAGGAAATTTTGTCAAAAACGTCCTTTTTACAAAGTCATCAAGTATTTTTTCATTGTTTTCAATAAAATTGAAGAAAGACTAATCGGACGAAAGGATTTGGGACTTGTTTTGTCCTTTTTCCCCGCCTTTGGGATAAATATGACCCGTACCTCTCTCCATGCTTTTGGGATATAGCTAAGAGCGATACTGGCTAATATCTTTACCCTGCTGGAGAAGAGCAGGAAAAATTCCATCTGTCCCGGCAGACTTGAATGGTTTGAAAGAGCTCACCGCCCAGTCAACCTTGGAACGAGTAAATATTTCACAGGCTTTATTATGGGCGAGTACAGACCAATCTTTTGCCAGTCTTTCGCCCTCGGCTTGATTCATACCACTTGTTACCTTAGTTGAACCAGGAAAGTGAGATTTCATCATTAAGTCCAGTGTTTCAGAAGAATTTTTAGTAAAACTGCCGTCCGTCTTGTTAAGATTTCCTAGACCATTTGAATGATCTTTGGAAAGAGCTTTTTGTAACCTAGCGACTATTGGAGTTTCCTCGATTTTTTCACAAGAACGTCTCCAGTCACTGCGTTTTGATCGTTTTATTTCTTTATTATATTTAGTCAGGGCACTTTTATATGAGACCCAGTCTCCAGTTTTTTTTGCTCTGTTGAACAATCTTCTAGAACCTTTCCGTAGCACAGCTAGTTTCTCATTCCACCACGATACCTCACGACTAGAGGACCTTTGTTGGACTGGGCAACTAGCCTTGTAAGAATCGGTTATAGCCAGGATTAGTTCAGACGAGGCTTTTCTAACTGTGTAACAGTACGGATTTCATCCTCAGAATTAAAGTCGTAATCATTTAATTGAATTTTATATGCATCCCAATTGGTTTTCTTTGGATTCCTATATTTTTCAACTATCATTTCTCCAGCGTTGTACTCGAACTCAATTTGTTTGTGATCTGAAAGAGATGTTTCATCAGATACTTGCCAATTTATAACCCTTTCAGAAATAACATCACTGCAAAACGTGAGGTCCAGGACCTCTTGTCTTGTCGTTGTAACAAACGTGGGACAATTGCCGTTGTTACAAATATCAATATTATTAGTTGTTATGAAGTTAAGCAAGTTTTCGCCTCTACTGTTAATGTCAGTGCTACCCCATACTGTGTGATGAGCATTGGCGTCGCAACCAACAATAAATTGTTTATTCATTTTTTTACAGTAAGAAATAAACATTGTTACGTCAGCTGGAGGAGCTTCATCGGTATCACCGGGAAAGTACGCGGAAGCTATACACACCCAGGTACTACCTCTGACCGTAGGGACCTCCATCTGAATCGCAACAATATCTCTGGAAATAAATTCAGTGATTGGTATGAACTTTGTATTATTTTTGACCAAAATAGCTGCTCTTGGATTAGGCAAACTGTCATCATATAACAATTTCCCCATTAGAGCAGAAATTCCTTTAATTTTACCATTATTTATCCAGGGCTCTTGAATGAGACCAACGTCGATGTTATTTTTCATGAACCTTCTGCAAAGAATGGCTGACGCACCCTTCGCATGATGGAGGTTAACTTGAATAAATCTTTTCATTGCTGAGTTTTCCCACCTTTTATTTTGGGTTGGTGGCCTCCCCTATTTCTTCATTTTTTGTATCAAGTCTGGAAGAACCGCTCTCTGAACCCTGTGCGTTCAACGCCCTGGGGTCCGTCGAGCAGTCCTTACCAGATAAATCGGTTTGTGTGTTGTTTGTTTTACTAGTGGATCTACCAGCAGAACCCTGTGCGATCAACGCCCTGGGGTCCTGCTTGATGTCCCCACCAGATAACTCGGTTTGTGTATTGTTTGTTTCACTAGTGGATCCACCAGCAGAACCCTGTGCGATTAACGCCCTGGGGTCCTGCTTGATGTCCTCACCAGTAAGATTTTGTGTTAGATTGTTTAGCTTACCATCAGTAGTACCATTACCAGAAGGGCGTGACGACACACTCCCATGAGCCAGGACATCTGACGACAATCCTTCGTCGAAGATGTCCTTATCCATATCTGAATCGTCGTCTGCCGGATGGATTTCGTTGTCCGACTGCTTCCTCCGGAACATGGTTTGACCGAATTTGTAATTCACCACAAAATTTCGTTCCTCCAGCAGCTGCATTGATGCTAAGTCGACAGTGAATAACCAAGCAACATGATCGTTCACCTTCACCGAGCGACGCAGGATCCTCCAGGCTGAAGTGTCGAGGTTGTCGTTTTGACTCTCGAGGTATCCTAGGATGGTATCGTTCTCATCGTTTTTACTCCTATAGAAAAACGCCCGAAGCACATCCCTGCGGGGGATGTTTGCCTCATTCAAGGCACTGAGCTGTGCGTTTTCCCATGGGATCATCGTGGGTACTGTCAGTTTTACCCAATCTGCAGTGCCCTTTTCTTGGCACAGCAGCATCACCAGGCCGGCCTTAGCCTTGCAGTACACAAACTTTGGTTTAAACTGCTCCCTGCGTTGTTCAAGCACTTTCTTGAGCAGCTCGTCTTTAACAACCTCTTGCTGCTCGGGTGTCAACTCAGCATCGGGATACCCCGCTGGCAGAATAGATAAATACATATAAGCCGTTCATTTATAAATGTTCCAGGAAGCTGTAAAAAAAATTAAAGGGGTGTCACATAAATTACACCAACAATAACGATTATTCTTGCAAAACAACCTTCAATCACTATTTCAAACGCACTTTCAACTGTTTGTTTACATAAGTAAACAATCTAAACAACACAACACTTCTCCCAACACGAACTTAACAACGAAAATCACAGCCGCCGATTAAATAACAACACCCACCGAAGCTCGTTGAAAACTGACTGAAATGTCAAATTCGAAATAAATTCCTCCAGATGCAAACCGCCACGGCAATCAGCCTTTGGCTCGCCGCGGAGATTGAGGGGCGAACGATATTGAAACATTTCAGCGATCAGTTTGAACCGCCCAGGCGATGCGCCCATGGCACGCCAAGGCGGATGGAGGGCGGACGAAATTGAAAAATTTCAAATGTCAAATTTCAACCGTCCAGGCGGCCCGCCCTCGGTTCGCCAGGGCGGTTCTAGGGCGGACCACACGATCAGTAACGGCCGCCGATGCGTAACGTCCGCACTGAGTTAATGTGGGTAACAACGTCGAATGCTTTGGACATATCCGTGTAAACTGTGTCCACTTGGAATCCATCAGCCATCCAAAGAGCTGTTTTGGACGCAAATTCTGCTAAATTGGTGACTGTTGATCGCTTTTTCAAAAATCCGTGTTGAGTATCCGAAATGCCTTCCTCGATCCAAGGATAAAGATTGTCGTAGACTAACGCTTCAAATAGCTTGGGAATAGCTGACAAAATCGCAACTCCTCTATAATTTTCCACATTCAGCTTCGATCCAGATTTGTGAATGGGAATGATGTGAGAGATTTTCCACAGTGATGGGAAATGTCCAGTTTGAAGTGATTTGTTAAACAACAAGACTAAAGGCGCCAGAAATCCTTCAACGCAGCTTTTGAGTAGTGAATTTGGCAATCCATCCGGGCCGCTTCCTTTGGATGCATCGAGAGTTGAGATTTTACGACGGATGTCCTCTGCAGACAGTTTTAAAATGGGAATGTTCCTCGAAGATGCTTGAGTGAATGGGACTTCATCATGGCTAGCTGTTGCGTAAACACTTTTAAAATAATTTGAAAATAGGTCGGTTGCTTCGATAACATTGCCTGCCGTATCCGCCTTGTAAAACACATTCTTTCAAAATAAGATTTAGACAACATTTGAAGCCATCAATCATTTAATAATAACTGTAGTGTAACTTGTGTAATCCATGTAATTGAATGTCGTTTGTAGTGTTAATGTTGTAGTTAAGCATGAATCCCTTAATCGGAAATTTTCCACTGGGATTCATTAGCTAATAAAAAAAAAAAGAAAAAAATCACAGGAACGCCGCTGTTCTTGCGTTTGCTGTTAACAAAACTCCAGAAAGTTGAGGGATTAGACTGGATACCTTGCTGGACACTATCGATGTACGTGCAGTGGAGCAACCTATGCTTCGCCTTAAACGTGTTCGCCATCAAATTATAACTCAGCTTGTCCTGGTCCAACATTGATCGCCGAAATATGTTGTAGAGTCTTTTCTTTTCCTTCAGCAAGCATATGATTTCAGCGTCAAACCAAGCAGGATACTTGACTGCATTGTTGTTAGACTTCCTAATACTGCAGTGTTTGGATAGTATCTCATAAACTAATGTGTAGAAAACAGCAACGTTGTAGTCCAATGGATTGTCAATTTTCGAAAAACATCGATCAAAGTCAAAGATCCCGAAAACATTCAAACGAGAAATCAATTCACCTCCGTTAATCTCAATAAAATTGTCGCTGAACGATTCAGTTGACGAAAAAATGTGCTGCCAATCTATAACCAACAGCTCATTTGAAATGGCTGCGTCATTAACATTCCTCAAGTCGAGAGACACATGCTGCAGATCTTCGGTGGCATTATCAAATTGAGAAGCGTTGACATCGATTGAAAGAGTCATCGCATTGTGGTGAATTTCTTGACGTATAAGTGGCTCACTCACCTCCAGTTGGCAGCTTTCACAGTCGTTCGTAAATAATAAGTCCAAAAATCGATTGTTTTGATTTGGTATACCACACATCTGTAGCAAACCTTGAGCCGCCATGTCATCGACAAAGACAGCCTCCTCTGGTAGGCGCACTTGGATTGGTAAGTAATGAAGATCCCGGTCATTTTCTTTAACCCACGATGTGTGTTTAAGATTGAAATCTCCAATAACGTACTTTGTTGTATCAGCAGGTAAAAGATCAGCAGCAAGACGGATATCTTCGGCGCAAGACGAATAACGCCGTAAATCTGAATCAGGAGGTATGTAAACACAGCAGAGTAAAATGCAAGTGCTTCCAACTACCACTTTGACCGATATAATTTCATTGCAGATTGATTCGCGAATAATATTGCTGTTAAACCGCCTGTGGACGGCAATCAAAACTCCTCCTCCAGACTTTTTGTCGGAATTGGCAACTGAGCGGTCGCAACGGTAAACTTTGAAACATTCAGGGAATACCATGGAATCCATAATTGATGTTTCTAAATTTGTTTCACAGAAAGCATAGGCATCAAAATCAAGCTCCAACGAGGACATAAACACAGTGTGCATACGATCTGCACTACGAATACTGTTGACATTCTGGTAATGAGCATGAGCATGAGCATGAGAGATCACCCATGGTTGCCCCTCCGTTGCTGAACAGAACCATAATATCCTTTCAGCACTACTGATTATAGGCTTCGACGATCTAGTGGTGTTTCCCTTATCAACAGCATGTATGAATGCGCTGAAAAGATAAAACACCATGATTGCTAAAGCTAGATCAGTTGCGAATAGGTAACAGTCATTGGCCACCAACGGCGCCCGCCATGTCAGTTTGTAGACCTCGATTTTAAGGGACGGGAATGTTAGTTAGCGCAGGTTGCTACTAGGGCAGCTGATTTACTCTGTGCTTACACCCCACGAGCGCCAGGAACCTGAAAACTTGTTAGTAGGATAGGTTGTTTGGTCAGGATTCATCATTGAAGATGATGATGCGACCCAAAATCATAGTGTTTGTTGAAAGATGTTATATATTATTCTCAAGGCAAACAATCGGATGCTGCGGATGAGACATTTCCCGTTTATCGGTTGTTAAATTTTAAATGAAATGGTCTAGTCTTAGACAGCCGGCTGTGGAAAGATAGAACCAAAATCATTTGTAATTAAAGAATGAAGGATTAAACAATGTAACTTTTAACTTGAGATGATTTTACGAGTTTTAAATGATTGATGTTTAGTGAGGTACTGATTAACGGTGCGAACGACGAGTTTCGATGTGTATCGAGCTGAAATGGTATGATAGGGTGTTGATAGGGTCAAATCAAACTGGCTAGCTGTCATCAGGACAGCCAAAGCCAGCCGCACCTTCACACGCACACACGCACGCCAAAAAAACGAAAAACAACACACCGACGGCGGACGCGAAAATTCTACGACCCTACGGAAAGGAATCGCAAATCTGACTGGCTCAACTGTCATCGAGACAGCCAAAGCCAGCCGCACCTTCACACGCACACACGCACGCCAAAAAAACGAAAAACACACCGACGGCGGACGCGAAAATTCTACGACCCTACGGAAAGGAATCGCAAATCTGACTGGCTCAACTGTCATCGAGACAGCCAAAGCCAGCCGCACCTTCACACGCACACACGCACGCCAAAAACGAAAAACACCGACGGCGGACGCGAAAATTCTACGACCCTACGGAAAGGAATCGCAAATCTGACTGGCTCAACTGTCATCGAGACAGCCAAAGCCAGCCGCACCTTCACACGCACACACGCACGCCAAAAAACGAAAAACACACCGACGGCGGACGCGAAAATTCTACGACCCTACGGAAAGGAATCGCAAATCTGACTGGCTCAACTGTCATCGAGACAGCCAAAGCCAGCCGCACCTTCACACGCACACACGCACGCCAAAAAACGAAAAAACACACCGACGGCGGACACGAAAATTCTACGACCCTACGGAAAGGAATCGCAAATCTGACTGGCTCAACTGTCATCGAGACAGCCAAAGCCAGCCGCACCTTCACATGCACACACGCACGCCAAAAAAACGAAAAACACACCGACGGCGGACGCGAAAATTCTACGACCCTACGGAAAGGAATCGCAAATCTGACTGGCTCAACTGTCATCGAGACAGCCAAAGCCAGCCGCACCTTCACACGCACACACGCACGCCAAAAAACGAAAAACACACCGACGGCGGACGCGAAAATTCTACGACCCTACGGAAAGGAATCGCAAATCTGACTGGCTCAACTGTCATCGAGACAGCCAAAGCCAGCCGCACCTTCACACGCACACACGCACGCCAAAAAAACGAAAAACACACCGACGGCGGACGCGAAAATTCTACGACCCTACGGAAAGGAATCGCAAATCTGACTGGCTCAACTGTCATCGAGACAGCCAAAGCCAGCCGCACCTTCACACGCACACACGCACGCCAAAAAAACGAAAAAACACACCGACAGCGGACGCGAAAATTCTACGACCCTACGGAAAGGAATCGCAAATCTGACTCAATACTGTTGACATTCTGGTAATATACATAAAAGCTAGTACTCTCAACGTTAGTGTTGACATACACAGAAAAAAAAAATCCGGTAAATTTACATCATTTATGATGTACCAAAAGTGCACGTCATTAATGATGCTTTTTTAAATTGATTTCATTGTAAATTTAAGTGTCATACAACGTAATCGTACCAAGGCAAAACATTTCAGAAACGTGTAAATTTCCGATGAAATCAACGTAAATTTACAAAAGTGAGAATTTTTTTTAGCCCCGTTGAATCTAGAATCCGATGTAAACTTCAAACGCTTTTATAGAAAATTGTTTAGAATGATATACTTTTTCATTTCATTTGATCAGATTGAGTATTTGCACTATATGAAAACTTGAATTGGTTGACCATGAACGAAATTTTAAAGTAAATCATTCCAACAAGTTTAATAATGTTTGAATCTTACACCAGAAACCAAATTCAACGGAGCAATTGAAATTAAATGTAGATTTAATATAAATTATTAACTACAAACAAATCTATACAAAAGCAAGTTGCTTTGTGATGACTAGGAATGGTGGTTTTATCTATACGGAATGAACTTACTCATCTATGGTATTAGAACTTTGCAAAAGCTACCTTTTTCTGGGTTTAAAACAGCATCCCAGCACGGTCGAAGTCGTACAGATAGCATCAGCTCACACTTCCTCAGATAGCTTGTGATCCAACCCAAGTAGAATGTGGGGCTGCTTAAAGTGCGGAATCTACTCTCAGTTCAGCTTAAAAGTGCTTCTCTTTGTCTGGCCTTTTCCATAAAATCAGATGATTTCCATTCAAATTCAACGGTAACCTAAAAATTACGCAACAATAGTTGATTAGGATGAAATAAAAATTAAGAAGAAATACTCACCAGATTCCTTTCGTTATTTTCCTTTTTTTTTTTGAAGATTTATTTTTTACTTGCTTAGCGATTCTTCTCTGTTGTGTTCATTACTTTCATAACGTTTCTTCTTTCTTTTCTTCGCTTTTTGAAGCCACCCTTTTAGCACCATGGCTTAAGATCCTCGTCCTCAAAGTGGAACCGATTACTGCTTTTCCCAGAATCATCCTTCTTTTGCTGCTACTGCGTCTCAATTGACCACTGACAGCTCCAACTCCAACTTCCCCTGGCTCGGCTGGCCATCTCGGCCGGTGGAATAATATTGTCGACGCCATCGACTCACCTGACCGGTTTTTTTAATAACGAAAAACACTAAACAAAACTGTTAAAAAATGCTGATCGGTTCCTACAAGTTTATTGTTTACGTATTTGGCGGATGACATTTCTAACCCTGTGACTGAGTTTACAGAAAGCTGTTGAGTGTGATGTACTGAACTAGATAAGTTAACACCTGACGGTAGGTGTCTCGACTATAAATTTCCTCCACAAAATATAGTCCTAAAGCCCTATGCGAATTTTATTTTGCCAAGAAAAACCATTTAAGCCGC
The DNA here is from genome assembly GCF_015732765.1 of Culex quinquefasciatus. Taxonomy (NCBI): domain Eukaryota; kingdom Metazoa; phylum Arthropoda; class Insecta; order Diptera; family Culicidae; genus Culex; species Culex quinquefasciatus. The sequence continues at coordinate 90,578,108 of NC_051863.1, read as the reverse complement.
AATGCAATTTTTATTTCAAATCTACCTTTCCCAAAATTTCACCAGAAAATAATAGTTTTCAATGAAACGACTTGTACAATTGGCAGAAATATAAGAAAAATAGAAAGTGTCTGTAAAAATGTGTATGGAATTAACTTAAAGAAGGTTGCTAAAATGAAATTAAAAAAATAAACCTTTTTTTCAAAACAGTTGATTGTGAAAAAATCGACAATCTCGAGAACCAGGCAATTCATCTAAAAAAATAAATGAGGCACTTCTGCTTAATTTTTTTTAACTTTATATTTGTCAATTTATAAAATTTACCGTAAAATTAGCCGCAACCCCAAGTATGAGCTTTTAAAATTAAAAACGTTACTAAATCCACCTTTAGGTGGTTGGTGCCTTCCTCGCATATTTTTATCAAAATATCTAAGATCCGGCTTAAAAAAAAGTTTAGTACCTATAACTTTTGATAGGGTTGTCAGATCTTCAATCTTTTGTGCTTGTTGTAGATCTGGACAACTTTTTCATCAAAATATTTGAGATCCGGCCTCAAAAAAGTGTATAAATAACACTTAAGTGCTTATAACTTTTGATGGAGTTGTCAGATCTTCAATCTTTTGAACGCGTTAGAAAGGTCTTCCAAATACCTTTCTATCAATATATAGCATGACGGGTTTTCTTACAAAAAACACCCTTTTTATAATATTTCAAACTCTAGCCAAATCGTCTTTTTAGCATAACTTTTGAAGTACTTTTCGGACTCACATCCAGACACACGCACAGACATTTGTTCAGAATTTGATTCTGAGTCGATAGGTGTACGTGAAGGTGGGTCTACGAGGTCAAATAAAGAAGTTAATTTTTCGAGTGATTTTATAGCCTTTCCTCATTGAGGTGAGGAAGGCAAAAAAGCATCAAAATGGCTTGTGCACCGTGCTTCATGCGCATTTTTGCGCTGAACAACTTTAACAATTTAACTAAACTTGATTTTAGTCAATTATTCAAATACGATGTACCAAAATATATGAATAAGAAAAAAAACTGAACCTGCAAAAATATTGAATATTTCCAAGCGCGCTGCTAAAACGAACAGCACTTCGGTTTCTACCCAATTTCTACCGTTTCTACCCATCGCCAGGGTGCGCGCACGCTTCCGTCGAATATTGTTCGTTACCTTCAACTTACATCACATTACTCTGCTGTAGCAATTTCAGTTACAGGGGCACTCCTAGACGTCAGTTGTCAATTTTGAAACAAAAACATCTTCGACAAAGTCCAAGAAGTTCCAGTTTTTGTTTTCGCGCTTTTCTGGGTTGATCGTGGACAGATTTTTGACGGCACTTACGCCCAACGTCTCCGTCCTGCTCCTTGTTGCTGCGGTAGAGATGCATCCGCTCCACGTGGTCCGAAATCATCCGGACGTGGTCGGCGTCGATCACTTCCAGGAGCACAAACAGCAGATCGAAGTGAGTCCAGTAGGCCAATGTATACCATCGGATTTCAGTACAGATTGTACTGAAATAAGAAAAAAGTAATTAGAAAGGCCTTCAACAAGGGATTGGCAACTAACTCGTCCTTCAACCGGATTAGCCTCGGCCAACACCGAACAGCGCGCGTTCCCGCCTTCGAAATGATCGAACTCGACGTTGCAAACGACACCGCGATCGGCCAATACCATGGCACCAGTCTCCGACTGCCGCTCACCCGTCTCCTGATCGGTGGTCACGGCCGCCGTCAAACCAACACCGCTAGAATCGCGACCCGTCGTCATGATGGCACGCGGCGCCGTGCAGCAGCACGATGACATCTCCTCGAAGGCGCGTTCCGTTCGCCTGCTACCAGCTTTACCTACCGAGCCGGATTCATCTCTAGATGTCGCAGAACCTGCACAGCCGGAACGCTTTGAAACCGGCGCCGCCAAGATGTACATTCAATGTCGCAGCTCTTCTAAGGCCGTATCGGTGTTCCTGCCCCGAAAAAAACCAGAGAGAACATAACTACGTGCTTACCCGTACCGACGGAAAACTTATGGAGACCCTTTGGGAGAATTTGCGAACCTGTTCAGTGGTTTTGGTTTAGGGAACAGCTGGTGGCGCTGCCCGAGCAGGCGGACAGCCGCTTCCGGTCAGACTGTGCTCAAAAATCCCGACGCAGCGGTAGATACGTGGCCGCTGCAGCTGACCTACGAAACAAACAGAACGGCCAGCAGATCATCCTGGAGCAGCGGATTCACTGGCGGGGACAGGTTCGAGGCCGTCACTCCCGATGGGCAGCAAATTGCACGGTAAAAGGTGAGTCGTTTCTGGCTGCAGATCAGGGAGCTAAAATGTTGAATGATCTGAACAACTTGGATGTAGAAGTAGCCATTAAATAAGATACTTACGTTGTTTTTGGAACTTCAACATTTTCAGCAAGTAAATAGTGCACATGAAAAGATAAAATTACGGTTTTCTGAACACCAGCCGAAACTAAACAAAGATTGTTTATCCAAACACTTCTACATAAAAAAACAACAACAACATCTTCACTTCACTCTGGTGCCGCAAACATTTTGGTTTAAGCCACCTTAATTAAATAAACAACAACTTCCACTTCTAGCGCAAATTTTAATCGACTTTGTTTTGCGTTGCACTTGAACTGTCATTTGCAAAACAAACTCGCAATTAAATGCTTTTAGATTTTAGATTTTGAAGATTTTACATCTGAAATAAATTTACATGTCTTTCATACTTTCAAATTTAGGTTGTGCCAAAACAAAAATTGTGTTTCCATGAGATTCATGAATTACATTGAATCTCATTTTACATGAAGGCTGTTTAAGTGAAATACAACTCATTACATTGCTTTTCAAATTTACATTGAGCATGTTTACGTGTTAAGCATAGTTTCAGTGTTGGGTAAATTTACATTTTTTTTTCTGTGTAGCTCGTGCAGGTTGTATTTACAGGTTCACAATTCGTACTACGGGCACAATCAATAACCGGAACATACACGACATGTTTAGAAAGGGCAGAGGTAAGCGATTCGTTACTGGTTGCTAAAGCATTGCTAACAGAATCTCGGTTTGTTGCAGCTATTCGGACATTTTGGAGTCGTCGTCGCTGATCGGCTTCGTCAGCTCCGAGGGTGACTTCTCTGGTGTTTCTTCGTCTGACTCCGACAAATTGTCCTTGTCGCCTGGCTCCATCGGTGTCACTACGACTTCCGGCGGCGCTGAGCCGTTCTGGTTCTGCAATCCAGGACTTTTCGGGGGGTCCACCGGTTGAAAATTAGTCGCAAAATCCGCAGAAGCAACACTACGTTCCTCGAACTCGCGAAAATAAACACCCCTTGGCCAGGTTTCGGCCGACATTGCCTTATCCTTAAGCTCCGAAGCAATGCCCACCTTGAACGAGATTGTCCTCATCCTTGAAACATCAACCCCCTTTGCCACCAAAAGGAACACCTCAACCTCGTCTGTAGCCAATCGGGATTTGGCAAAAGCCGAGATTTGGTCCACTGTGACGTCGTTGGAAATTCTGGCCAAGTACAGCCAGAACTTCGACTTTCTGTTGCGACTAGGACCAGCTAACTTGTCACCGGGCCCATTCTCGTAGACGGTGAGTTTCCTTGGAGGAAGAGGTGGCAGCCTGTTCGACTTCGGAGTCATCGTACTTGAGTTAATGAGCCTGGAGAAGTTAGCCTGGATCTCCTCCTTCAACTCTGGCATGATCTCGGTCTTGAGAAGCTCGACAATTGTGGAGCGATCCTCCTGGTTTTGATCCTGACCAGCCTCACTGGCAAGCTTCACAGACTTACGGAACCGAATGTCATTCATCAAACGAGTGCATGAAGGACATAGCCAGAATGTTTGTTTGTTTTTTGCCATCTCTTTTAGCAGCGACTCAGTCGTGCTTGTACATTTGAGATGGAAAACTGCACTGCAAAAACCACGGCATTCAACTGTTCGGCCGGCTCCCAACTCATTGGAGCAGCCATGATACAAAGCGCTCATTCTGCCGATCAAAAGATAGCAAAATTTGCTCCGCGAATTTCTTGTTAAGCTCCGAACAAATTAACTGCACTTTTCAATCCGGTTGGTAAACGGCAACCAAACAACCAGTTTTTGTGGAAATTAAGACTTAAAGCACAGTTTTACAATGTTAAAATCATCAATAAAAATGGTAAGAATAGTAACTTAACTTTGTTTACAAACTCAGCGTATAACAGCGTGGTGTTGGAAGGTTTGGTACTATTCATTCAAATACAATGAATATTGTTACAGACTTTTTTTTTATATATTCTCAAAACAAATACCTTTTTCTTATAGACATGGTAATAATAATGCAATAGAAGTTTTGTTATTTTTTATGATTCAAAAACATACCGTGCGATTTTCGTAGTACCCCGTATCAGTAGAACCCAGTTCACACTGATCATTTTATTCACATTGCTGGTTTGGGATTTGGCGAAAAGTATAATCAACAAAAATTTGTACCAGCCTTATGTAACTATTTGTTCGATTTTTTGCATTTTTGAACAAAATTCGAAAAAAAAATCCTTGCAAATTTCTCAAAAACAACATCTAATCATGCGGTTGAACACAAATGTTAATTGAACAACAAAAAATTTAGTAATTGGGTCCTAAAATTAAGCTTAAATTTGTGATATCATTGTTCACAAGAAAAATAAGCTTTACTAAGTACAATGACCCTTTGAACGATCGCAAAGGATTTAAAATGGATTTTTAATTCAATTTCTAAAAATTCACTTCACGGCCCTTCTTGGCAGAAAAGCTCCTACTTGACAGCTCGATCCAGGGGGGGCATAGTTGATCCATCGAAAAAATGCTGTCTTGTCAATAACTTTTTTTTGCATAAAAATGAAGAAAAAAAAGTTATCAGAAACGGTTTTTAATCGTGTCCCGGATAAACGAAAACTATATCGATTGTGGTGAGGAACTTAAAATAACCTTATGAGATATAGTCACCATTTGTAATAATGTTATTTGGCGGACCTCGACAACTATTTGTTAAATGGTTACCATACGTAATAGAGTTATTTTAATGTTCATAATGGTCAACAATTTTCGTGATTACTTTAAAAAATTATTTGCGGATGTTTTCTCAAATGGTTACCCTAAATCATAAGGTAATTTTAAAGTTCAAATGGTTCAAATTGCGTACCTTGATGACTATTTGTCAAATGGTCACCATAATTATTGAGGTTATTAAAAAGTTTGTAATGATTCAAAAATTTCTTCATAACTTTAAAAACTATTTGCGGAAGTTTGCTGAAATTGTTACCTTAAAACATAAAGTTATGCTAAAGTTCAGTTAGCGTGCAACCACCGTGGCATGCAGACGCATTTCATACTGTGTGGAACTTGAGACTATCGAAATTCGCATTTTCTACACGCTTTCGTTTTTTCACGAATCCGCCACTCGGTGGCCGTCGCGTTTCGGTCCGCGGTTCTTGTGATTCACCATGAATTCACAAAATAATCGCGAAAACACGTTTCGAGTCGATTTCTCGAACCTTCCGAAGAAGCCCAGCGTCAAGGAAGTACACCAGTTTCTCGCGCGTGACCTTGGCCTTCCTCGGGAGAAGACAAAGAGAGTGCAAATCAACCATGTGCAAAACTGTGTGTTTGTGAAAACTGCCGACCTTGAAACGGCTGAACAAATTGTCGAAGACCACGACGGCAAACATGTGCGCGAAGTGAATAAGAAAAATACACGATCCGCATCACGATGGAAGATGGATGCACCAATGTGAAACTACACGACTTGACGGAGGATGTCTCCGACCAGCAAATCAAGCGTTTCATGTCCCAGTACGGGGATGTGATGTCGGTCACGGAGCTGCTGTGGAGTGATGATCTCGATTATCACGGCATATCATCGGGTATTCGCTCGGTGAAAATGGTCCTGAAACGCCCGATTAAGTCGTACGTGACAATCCAGGGTCAATGTGCCTACGTAAAATATGCAGGCCAACAATCCACGTGTCGCCACTGTGGCGAGTACGTGCACATTGGCATTCCATGTGTACAAAACAAAAAGCTCCTAGTGCAACGGGTGAGCGTGAACGAGCGCCTAAAACCAGGTGCGAAGGAATCTTTCGCCAGCGTGCTGAAATCTGGTTCAACCGACACCAGACAGGATGACAACATATCTTCCAGCGATGACGAAGAACGCGACTCAGCAGCGATGTCCGAGGACGACGACGAATACACTGTGGTTCGTTACGGGAAAGGCAAACATCCAAAGTTGCCTAAACCGATAAAGTCTAAACCCCGGCAAGAAACCATCAAGGTCAATCCCATTGCAACTCCCGGTGGGACACCTCTCGATGCGGTTGTTGAACAGGAGACAGACAAGGAAGGGTTGGTTTTCAAAACGCCACTACTACTGCCAGGAAAACACAAACGAAACGATGGAAACGACACTGATACTTCTACAGCTTCCACGGCCAGCAATGGCAAGCGGGGTCCGGGTCGTCCACGGAAAACCAAACCAACCGACGTTGATACACAACCACAAGCATCGCCCAGCGCTGACGAGCCCATGCAACCCTAAAAAATGGATTTTTTGACCTACAATATAGCTTCTATAAACATCAACACAATCTCAAACCACACCAAACTCAACGCACTCAACAACTTTGTCAGAACCCTCAACCTTGACATCGTGTTTCTACAAGAAGTGGAGAACGATCAGCTGGCTATTCCCGGATTCAACCTGGTGTGCAACGTAGATCAAGAGAGGAGAGGAACAGCGATAGCGCTGAAACAGCACATTAGATTCTCACACGTGGAGAGAAGCCTAGACGGTCGGCTAATCTGCCTTCGGGTCAACGAAACGACTACTCTCTGTAACATTTACGCTCCGTCGGGCACTCAGCATCGAGCATACCGAGAGAATTTCTTTAATGGGACCCTTGCTCACTACCTTCGGCAAGCTACGGAGTATGTCATCCTTGGCGGTGATTTCAACTCCGTAATACACACAAAGGACGCTACGGGGGATAACAACTACAGCCTAGCGCTGAAAAATGCTACACAGCAGCTGCAGCTGTTGGACGCCTGGGACACTTTGAAGCCGAATCGGGTTGAGTTCACCTACGTGACGTACAACTCGGCCTCCAGAATAGACCGTTTCTATGTGAGCTCTAACCTCCGACCCCAGCTCAGAGATGCCGATGTTCATGTCTGCTCGTTCACCAACCACAAAGCCCTAACCACCCGGATCTGCCTGCCGAATCTCGGAAGGGAGCCAGGGAGAGGGTTCTGGTCAATCCGTCCCCACATCTTGTCTGCTGACAACATCGAAGAATTCCAGGAAAAGTGGACCTACTGGACGCGACACAGACGGAACTTCACCTCCTGGATCCAGTGGTGGGTCTCTTACGTTAAGCCAAGGATTCGTAGCTTCTTCCGGTGGAAGTCTCGGGAGAAATACATGGAGTTTCATCAACAACATCAAGAGCTCTATGCGCAGCTCCGGAGAGCCTATGACGCATACTATCAAGATCGAACCGTGCTCTCCACAATCAACCGGATCAAGAGCGAAATGCTGCTTCTCCAGAGACGCTTTTCGGACACCTTTTACCGCAGCAATGAAACACGTGTTGCTGGAGAGCCGATCTCTCTGTTCCAGCTGGGAGAGAGGCAACGTAAACGTACGACGATCGAGGCGCTGGATGTGGAAGAAAACACTCTCAACAGCTCTGCAGAAATTGAGCAGCACGTGTTCGGCTATTTTCGGCAGCTGTATGCCGAGGAGCAGCCGGAGATCGCAGACGAATTCGCATGTGACAGGGCTGTATCAGCTGCTTGCCCATCAAATGCGTCCTGTATGGATGATATCACGACCGACGAGATATTCCAAGCTATCAAGTCAAGCGCAAAGAACAAGTCCCCTGGAAGTGACGGTATTCCACTTGAGTTCTATGCAAAAACCTTCGACATCATCCACAGGCACTTGAACCTCATCCTGAATGAGGCCCTGCGCGGCAACATCCCGCCGGAGTTTGTCGATGGTACAATAGTACTCGTGAAAAAGAAGGGTGCCGGTTCAACCATTAAATCCTATCGCCCTATCTCGCTCCTTAACACGGATTACAAGCTTCTCTCACGAACACTAAAGTGCAGGCTGGATCGTGTGATGCGAGACAACCAGATCCTCACCACATCTCAAAAGTGCTCCAACGGCGACAAAAACATCTTTCAAGCTACACTCTCACTCAAGGACAAGGTCGCGCAGCTGAAGGAGAGAAAACTGTTCGGGAAGCTCGTCTCGTTCGATCTCGATCATGCCTTTGATCGGGTCGATAGAGGTTTCCTGATGAGAACTATGCGAGCACTTGGTATCAACCCGCGCTTGGTTGAACTGCTGGACAAAATCGGCCGGCTGTCCACTTCCCGTGTTCTGGTGAACGGTCATCTGTCACCGTCATTCCCGATCGGACGCTCCGTCCGTCAAGGGGATCCTCTCTCGATGCACCTCTTTGTCATCTATCTCCACCCCCTCATCAAGCGACTCGAGCAAATCTGTGTTGGCTCCAACGACTTGGTTGTTGCCTATGCCGACGACGTATCGATCATCACCACGTGTGCCGAGAGAATCGAGAGAGTGAAAGAGCAGTTCGAGAATTTCGGGCGATCAGCTGGTGCCAAGCTCAATGTTCGAAAGACGATCTCCATCGACGTAGGCTACATCAACAACAACAATCGACTCGCTGTGCCCTGGCTGCAGACAGCTGACAAGGTCAAGATTCTCGGCATTGTGTTCGTGAATTCAGTGCGACTGATGGGCAAACTAAACTGGGTCCCGCTGGTAGGCATGCTCACTCGGCAGCTCTGGCTACACCGAATGCGTACACTAACACTTCAACAAAAAGTCGTACTGCTGAACACGTTCATCACTTCTAAACTATGGTACGTAGCATCGGTGTTAGCAATCACGAAGGCAGATGTTGCCAGACTCACACGGCTAATGGGATCATTTCTGTGGGCCGGCCAGTGCATTAGAGTGCCGATGCAGCAGCTCGCGCTGCCAGTTGAGTTGGGGGGTTTGAATCTGCATCTGCCTGCGTTCAAATGTCAAGCTCTCCTCGTCAACAGACATCTACGCGAGATCGAGAACTTACCCTTCTACAACTCTTTTGTGAGTACTACACGGAATCCCCCAAACTTACGGATTGTTCCAACCAACTGTCCGTGTCTGAAAACAGTCTGCAGCGAGGTCCCTTACCTCCCCAGTGCACTCCAAGCGAATCCCTCGGCCAATCTTCTCCACGCTCACTACCTGAACAAGATCGACAAGCCAAAAGTGGTGCTGGAAAACCCAACAGCAAACTGGAATCGAATCTGGCGAAACATTGCGGCCAAACACCTGACATCGTTCGAGCGCTGTCATTACTACCTGCTCGTCAACCGGAAGCTGTCCAACCAGCGGCTGTTGCACAGGATGCAACGGGCAGACTCTGACATGTGTCCCAACTGCAACAACGAACCAGAGGACATCCCACACAAAATCTCAACATGCCCGCGCGTTGCAGCGGCGTGGACCGTGCTGCAGAGAAGGCTAAGGAACATCGCCCAAAACAGAAACATCTCTCTCACCCATCTATTGCAACCAACACTTTTTGCAATTAGACGATCAGTTAAAGTTAAAGTGCTTAAAACGTTCATTCAGTTTGTCATCTTTGTTAGCAAGGATAATAATGTAATTGACATTAATGAATTAGAATTTCACTTAGATACTGAAGTTTAAGCTATTTGGTCAAGTAGTTTTTAAGCAATCAAAACCAATAAAACAATATTTTATAAAAAAAAAAAAAAAAGTTTAAATGATTTACAACAATCCGTAAGAGCAATGTCGTACCGCCCCTTTCAAATGTTGCTCCAGATTTGGAAAAGCATTTCCATCCAAAGCGAAATTTAAGAAAATTTAACAGGTTTGGCAAGATTTGTAATCTTCATTAAGGTCGTAGAACGACTTTCAATGGATAATATACTGTTTAACAATAGACCTAAATGAAAAATTATGATTTTTCTCTTGGAAGGTCTATTTCCCTGTAATAAACTCCAACGAAGAGACTAGGCCGTTCGAGGCGGTTCACCACCACTCACCCAGAAGACGTTGACAAACTGAGGTCTAAGTCGGAACTGACGATCCGCACGCATTGTCTCGATTTGGTGTTAAACGCTATGGAAATGTGCAATGGGTCGCCCGTTTCGAATTCACCAAGCAGCTCAGGCCCAGATCATTGCGGATTAAGAACAGCATCTGCAGCATTTGCCGGAGTCGATAATTGCACAGCACGTCGGTTAAGCCATCGGACTGGATCAGTACCTACATGTCGATGATGGCAAGCTGATGGGTGGCACTGCGAGTGCGGGATCGGTGGCAATAACAGCCAGGCCGGGACTGGTGAATTTATCACTGCTGGGAAGGGAAATGCCGGACAAAACGGGCAAAACAAACATGACGACACTTTGATCAAACGTTCAGGTTGAGCGGATTAAAAAAAAACAAACTTACGCAGCGCGTAAACTTAAATGCGGTAAACAAAAATTTAATCCACTTTTCTTGTCCCTTTTCTTTTTCTTCCCTTCCATCCTTGACAGTTCTAGAACTTCTAGCTGTCATTTTAATATTCCTTCTTCTGCCCAGTCACGGTGTTCTAGAAGAATTCTGGCAAAATATAAAAGAGCTGGATATTGTATCAGAATTCTAGCAGGATTCTGGCAGAATCATCTCTGCCAGCATATTCTTGACTGGGTTTCATTCTCACACATCTTATCTAGATATATGCCGTGCGCTATTTGTGTGTACACTACCCTAAATTGATTACTAATTTGAAGACGGTCAAATCAACGGTAACATTTCAAAAGGCATCATGTACATTTTGACACTTTCTGAGTTATTGCATATTCTAAAAGTACTCGTAATAAGCTACCTCTCCACCAAAAATGAGCAAAAGTTACTTCAGTAAAGTCTGTTTAATCATGATTTTAAATAAAGTATCATAAACAAAATCTCTGCCATCAGCAGTCCCTGTTTATATAGCCCTGTCAACCTGTCAAACAAAAGACTACATGAACCTCGTGACGAAAAAAAAGCAACATGAACAAAGCGCCATGTACATTCGGCGAAGAAAAACGAATCATAACAAAGCGTCCCCCTAAATGACAGCAGAAGTTATGTTTGTTTTTCTCAAATAAAATTACGGAAATAATGTTTTATTGAATTTGGATGATCAAGTATCAATAAAAGTAACGTTTTTCATCGTTTGTTATCATTAGAACATCTTATTTTGCTTTTATATTAAAATGGGAATTGAAAATGGATGTTCAACATTCAAATGCGTTTTTCTCAAAACGCATGGTTTGTACATGATGCTTTTTGAAATGTTGGCGTCGAAATCGCAGCAGGCGATCAAAACAAAACAAATCCGTCTAGTTGCGGAAAGATTTTTTTTGCTGGTGCGCGTATTATCGTTTGAATCCGGTTCGTTCCGTCGTGCATTTGGTTGTTTCGCGTCCGGGAAGTGCTCTCTCGAATAGGAGCCATGAATCGTCGCCGCGCGAAGTAAGTTTAACCTCGTTACGGCGAGAGTTTTCGGTGAGTGTGGTGCCAGATACAAAGTTTTTGTTTTTGTTGATTTCGTTCCAGAGCGATCCCGTAACTCCGCCGGGTGCTCGAGGAACAGGAGATGAAGGCGTTGATCTTGAGGGTGGGCAAAAATAGCACCTCTTTGGAATCTAACTTGGAGGGTTCGGTTTCGGTGCTGTAGTCGGATTTGGGCAACTTCCGGAAAAAGATTTTGCGGATTTTTTCCGATAAAGAAGCCGGAAAAGTGTTCGATCTACTCGATGTTTGTGGGGCTGACGAGCACGAAGAGGAGTATCTGGAGGACGGAGGAGGAGGCGACCCGGTACGCGCTTCGATTTCTGGCTGATTTGGTCAGGTCATCTCAACGAATTTGTTGCTTCAGCTGTCTTGCGTGATCGTCTTTGCGTCTTTGCGATCCTTTCGACGTTGCTTTGTGTTGTCCGGGAGTTCTACGAGAAGAAAGAATCGACGTTAGAGAATTTGCTGGTTCAGATTGAGATGTTGTTTTGAAATAGAGTCGGACGTGTTGCCGATTTTCCGCCAAGCGGTCATAACGTCGCTGGGTCGCAACTACCGGACAATTCCGTACATCCTCAAGCGCGTCTGGGACGTTGACGAACGCGTCCGGCGGCACACGTACATCCAGATAAGCAGCTACCCGGTCAAGCAGTACATAGTGGCCCAGCGGTTTGTCAAAATAGTGCTCATTCCGCAGTGGTTCAAGTCGTACCAGAAGAATAATGTGGCGTTCGTGAAGGCGCTCAAAATCGACGCGGACGAGAAGGAGATGGAGCGGTTCGCGAAGACGGCCAAGCTTGCGCTGGGGGAGATCTTTACGTGAGTATCTCAAAACTTTTGTAAAAGGTAGGTTTTGTTTAAGTAAGCAATTTTCTCGCAGTAAATACGGCCTCAACGACGCCACCACGATGCTCGGGCTGCGCGAGGAGGACAAAACGATCCCGCTGAAGAACCTCACCATCGAGACGGCAATCTGCTGGCAGGCGCTGCTCAAGATCCTCCAGCACACCGAGTCGTACGAGCTGGACGCGTACATGGTGGATCTGACGGCGTTTGGCAACTACATCAAGACGTGAGTTTTTCAGGGAATTTATCTAAATTATTATAATAACGTGGCTATGTTGCAGCTTTGCGGACACGCCGACGCTGTGCAAGTACATCCGGCAGCTGGCGTACGATCCATCGATGACGAGGGACATGTTACTGAAGATGTACTTCCAGTCAATGATGCAGGTGCTGCTAGAGATTGTATGATCTGGGTGACGAGGTCGGTCGGGAGAACTTGAAGAAGGTGCTGGCGGAAATGTTGGCGATCTTGGCGAGGGCAACGTGAAGACGATTATGGCCATCTTTGAGCGGTTGGTGTGTGACGTCGAGGAGCGGTTCCGATTCTGTGTGGATTTGATCAATGGCATAATGGACTTGAAGGAGCAGGAGATGGACAAGGTCAACAAGAAGGATTATGGCGGTGCGCGGCGAGCGTCGGCGGGTTGACCGCGCCAATGACGAATTATGAAAGTGTTGAAGATTATAGAGATGGGGCGGAAGAACTTTGATCCGTCCGCGCCGAAGCTCATTCCGCAGAACCGGCTGGAAATCTGAATGGGGTAATGTGAGCGCCGCTGACGAGTACCAAGGTGGACTGATGTTCAATCTGGACGTTTCGCGTCGTGTTCTGCTGCAGATCACCGACATGAGGACTTTTTTCTGCCTCGATCTGTACGAGATCATTCAAGTGGAAGACACAAAGGTAAGGATGATGACGATTTGAATGTCGCCGTAGTGAAGAGAACGAGGTGGATGAAAAGAAGCCGGCGAGATTAAGTCGCAGTATCCGGTGGTAAGTGTTTCAGCTGTTTCGCCTTGGACTCGCGTTTTTTGAATAACAGCGGTGTTTTCGCAAGTGATTGTATCACTATGGCAGCGCTGGGTCCCGACTCTAGTCCCGATTCGCCCCAGATGACGGAATGTTCCGAGTGTGATGAGCGGAAGTTAGTAAATTCGTTAGGACTACTTTCTGCCATCGAAAGACGATATTCGCAAAGGCACCCCTTTAGAGCTGCTGATTGCACAGTGTCAGATCGGTTAGATTGACCAGCAGAATTACGTTTCGGTTCTCTAGCATCAACGGAATCGATGATGTGGAGGTGTAGTGTGATATTTTATACAAATAGGGCGTTTACCCCTACGAAATTGAGTTTCAGAACCTCCGTTATTCTTGGTTTCGTATAATTTACACCAACCATCAAAGGAAGCGCAACTTTCACAAACGCAAGGGCTCGCCATTCTTTGAATGCAGATTGCAAAATCTCATGTCTTAAATTATGGTTTATTAATTTCAATTCTTTAGGCAATATTTGTACTTCTAAATCAATTGAGTAGTTAACAACATTTTAGATTCAACGCAAAATTGAATTTGCCTTGCGCGCTCTCTCTTTTCTCTTCTCTCCCCTGACTGAAAAGTCCGTCCGACGTCCGTCGTTTGTCGTATGTGCAATTGTACGACGTCGCACGACAATGTCGTGCGACATTCGCACGAATGTCATACGTTTTTGCACCAAAATGTCGTATTTGTCGTGCGATCGATCATCGAAATTGTTCGACATTGTCGTACGACATTCGACCGACGTCGCACGGTTTTGTTATTTAGGATGTCGTGCTATTGTCGTGTGCTGTCATTTCGGAATTTTTAGGTTATTTTCGAAATAAAATTCATTTTATTTGTTGTTTTGCTGATTTTTATTGATATCGATTAGTTTTACTGGCCTGGCACTTTGTTTTCCAAATATTCACTATCACTGCAGTCACAATTTTCCAAATTTCGCTTGATGATGGCCAATCCGGTAGAATTCGTGTGCTGCCCCGTGAGTAGTTCGTTCACCTCCATCGCTTTCACTCAGAGGTTGTACTCGGCCGCAAGTTTGTTCTTTTTCCAGGTCTTAGTATTGATAATGGCGATTTTGACATTCTCTAAAAATCAAACACCACCAACACTTTCATTGTCCTGTTTGGAGACTGTTTGATACAGATCTGAAATGAATTAAATAATAAAAAAATACTGTAACTAGGGGAACAGCATCTAATTCCAGCGTGCCTTTAATGTTGCCATATCAGCACTTTGACATTCAATTACAGCTCATAAAAAGCGTTTTCAACTGAAATCAAATGATAAATCGGCCAATAAGAAGTGAGCAAGCAAGCTTCTATTAAATTAAAATTAGTTGTTTGAATAGTTAAAATAAGTAAATTGGATGGAGTCAGTAGCGAGTGCTTATTTTGCTAAACATTCGAGAATTTCTCCTACTTGATACCTGGCGAAAATATTCAAATTATTTAAAATTTCTAGAAGTTAAGAATTTTAGAAATTAAGAATTTCAAAACATAAGGATGAATAAAATTTAAGAATTGTAGATAATAATTTTGTGTTTGTCAAATTTTCGATTCAATAATTTAATAATTTAATAATTTAATAATTTAATAATTTAATAATTTAATAATTTAATAATTTAATAATTTAATAATTTAATAATTTAATAATTTAATAATTTAATAATTTAATAATTTAATAATTTAATAATTTAATAATTTAATAATTTAATAATTTAATAATTTAATAATTTAATAATTTAATAATTTAATAATTTAATAATTTAATAATTTAATAATTTAATAATTTAATAATTTAATAATTTAATAATTTAATAATTTAATAATTTAATAATTTAATAATTTAATAATTTAATAATTTAATAATTTAATAATTTAATAATTTAATAATTTAATAATTTAATAATTTAATAATTTAATAATTTAATAATTTAATAATTTAATAATTTAATAATTTAATAATTTAATAATTTAATAATTTAATAATTTAATAATTTAATAATTTAATAATTTAATAATTTAATAATTTAATAATTTAATAATTTAATAATTTAATAATTTAATAATTTAATAATTTAATAATTTAATAATTTAATAATTTAATAATTTAATAATTTAATAATTTAATAATTTAATAATTTAATAATTTAATAATTTAATAATTTAATAATTTAATAATTTAATAATTTAATAATTTAATAATTTAATAATTTAATAATTTAATAATTAAATAATTTAATAATTTAATAATTTAATAATTTAATAATTTAATAATTTAATAATTTAATAATTTAATAATTTAATAATTTAATAATTTAATAATTTAATAATTTAATAATTTAATAATTTAATAATTTAATAATTTAATAATTTAATAATTTAATAATTTAATAATTTAATAATTTAATAATTTAATAATTTAATAATTTAATAATTTAATAATTTAATAATTTAATAATTTAATAATTTAATAATTTAATAATTTAATAATTTAATAATTTAATAATTTAATAATTTAATAATTTAATAATTTAATAATTTAATAATTTAATAATTTAATAATTTAATAATTTAATAATTTAATAATTTAATAATTTAATAATTTAATAATTTAATAATTTAATAATTTAATAATTTAATAATTTAATAATTTAATAATTGAATAATTTAATAATATAATAATTTAATAATTTAATAATTTAATAATTTAATAATTTAATAATTTAATTATTTAATTATTTAATAATTTAATAATTTAATAATTTAATAATTTAATAATTTAATAATTTAATAATTTAATAATTTAATAATTTAATAATTTAATAATTTAATAATTTAATAATTTAATAATTTAATAATTTAATAATTTAATAATTTAATAATTTAATAATTTAATAATTTAATAATTTAATAATTTAATAATTTAATAATTTAATAATTTAATAATTTAATAATTTAATAATTTAATAATTTAATAATTTAATAATTTAATAATTTAATAATTTAATAATTTAATAATTTAATAATTTAATAATTTAATTATTTAATAATTTAATAATTTAATAATTTAATAATTTAATAATTTAATAATTTAATAATTTAATAATTTAATAATTTAATAATTTAATAATTTAATAATTTAATAATTTAATAATTTAATAATTTAATAATTTAATAATTTATTAATTTAATAATTTAATAATTTAATAATTTAATAATTTAATAATTTAATAATTTAATAATTTAATAATTTAATAATTTAATAATTTAATAATTTAATAATTTAATAATTTAATAATTTAATAATTTAATAATTTAATAATTTAATAATTTAATAATTTAATAATTTAATAATTTAATAATTTAATAATTTAATAATTTAATAATTTAATAATTTAATAATTTAATAATTTAATAATTTAATAATTTAATAATTTAATAATTTAATAATTTAATAATTTAATAATTTAATAATTTAATAATTTAATAATTTAATAATTTAATAATTTAATAATTTAATAATTTAATAATTTAATAATTTAATAATTTAATAATTTAATAATTTAATAATTTAATAATTTAATAATTTAATAATTTAATAATTTAATAATTTAATAATTTAATAATTTAATAATTTAATAATTTAATAATTTAATAATTTAATAATTTAATAATTTAATAATTTAATAATTTAATAATTTAATAATTTAATAATTTAATAATTTAATAATTTAATAATTTAATAATTTAATAATTTAATAATTTAATAATTTAATAATTTAATAATTTAATAATTTAATAATTTAATAATTTAATAATTTAATAATTTGATTATTTATTTATAATTTTATTATTTTATAAATAACACCGACCAACAAAGTTTCTGCGCAGGCTCAACTCAAGGGGACCCCAAAAACATGTTTACTTTGTATTTTTCAAAAAATTCAAAAATATTTGGACAGAGCCGAATGGGTTTTCTCCAAAGTTTGTATGGAGTTAGAGCAACACATGTCTCATGGTGAGAAACATTGGAAAGTGATAAACATTGAATAAAGAAGTTGATTAGCGAAAAAATTGTGCACTGTATTCCGCCGGGGAATTGAACCCCGTTCTATCTCATACCGTGAGAACGCATCACCGATCTGCCAACGGAACCAAACCACCGTGCTGAGAGGCGACCTCTTAGAACGTGATCTGTTTCTACTGGGTAATCGTATGACATTTGTTCCTTGTCTCCGACGCATCGGTGATGCGTTCTCACGGTATGAGATAGAACGGGGTTCAATTCCCCGGCGGAATACAGTGCACAATTTTTTCGCTAATCAACTTCTTTATTCAATGTTTATCACTTTCCAATGTTTCTCACCATGAGACATGTGTTGCTCTAATTTATACGGTTACCCTCCTTCTGGGTCAAAACTCAAAATTACTGCGAAAATAAGCCGGTGGCTTTAATCCACTCAAATGTTGTCATTGTTCAAGTAGGCAACCGCGTTTATACGTCGCATTTGGGTCGAGGTGTTCAGTATTCACCCAATGACCCTAATGAACAACGACACAAATGCTTCTAAAAATATACTTGATCCACAAGGATCTCGGAGAGCCACTGGAAAGAGAGAGAAATTGACATAATAGAAGAGCGAAAGAATTGGTGTTATGGTTGCGTCGGAGACAAGGAACAAATGTCATACGATTACCCAGTAGAAACAGATCACGTTCTAAGAGGTCGCCTCTCAGCACGGTGGTTTGGTTCCGTTGGCAGATCGGTGATGCGTTCTCACGGTATGAGATAGAACGGGGTTCAATTCCCCGGCGGAATACAGTGCACAATTTTTCGCTAATCAACTTCTTTATTCAATGTTTATCACTTTCCAATGTTTCTCACCATGAGACATGTGTTGCTCTAATTTATACGGTTACCCTCCTTCTGGGTCAAAACTCAAAATTACTGCGAAAATAAGCCGGTGGCTTTAATCCACTCAAATGTTGTCATTGTTCAAGTAGGCAACCGCGTTTATACGTCGCATTTGGGTCGAGGTGTTCAGTATTCACCCAATGACCCTAATGAACAACGACACAAATGCTTCTAAAAATATACTTGATCCACAAGGATCTCGAGAGCCACTGGAAAGAGAGAGAAATTGACATAATAGAAGAGCGAAAGAATTGGTGTTATGGTTGCGTCGGAGACAAGGAACAAATGTCATACGATTACCCAGTAGAAACAGATCACGTTCTAAGAGGTCGCCTCTCAGCACGGTGGTTTGGTTCCGTTGGCAGATCGGTGATGCGTTCTCACGGTATGAGATAGAACGGGGTTCAATTCCCGGCGGAATACAGTGCACAATTTTTCGCTAATCAACTTCTTTATTCAATGTTTATCACTTTCCAATGTTTCTCACCATGAGACATGTGTTGCTCTAATTTATACGGTTACCCTCCTTCTGGGTCAAAACTCAAAATTACTGCGAAAATAAGCCGGTGGCTTTAATCCACTCAAATGTTGTCATTGTTCAAGTAGGCAACCGCGTTTATACGTCGCATTTGGGTCGAGGTGTTCAGTATTCACCCAATGACCCTAATGAACAACGACACAAATGCTTCTAAAATATACTTGATCCACAAGGATCTCGGAGAGCCACTGGAAAGAGAGAGAAATTGACATAATAGAAGAGCGAAAGAATTGGTGTTATGGTTGCGTCGGAGACAAGGAACAAATGTCATACGATTACCCAGTAGAAACAGATCACGTTCTAAGAGGTCGCCTCTCAGCACGGTGGTTTGGTTCCGTTGGCAGATCGGTGATGCGTTCTCACGGTATGAGATAGAACGGGGTTCAATTCCCCGGCGGAATACAGTGCACAATTTTTCGCTAATCAACTTCTTTATTCAATGTTTATCACTTTCCAATGTTTCTCACCATGAGACATGTGTTGCTCTAATTTATACGGTTACCCTCCTTCTGGGTCAAAACTCAAAATTACTGCGAAAATAAGCCGGTGGCTTTAATCCACTCAAATGTTGTCATTGTTCAAGTAGGCAACCGCGTTTATACGTCGCATTTGGGTCGAGGTGTTCAGTATTCACCCAATGACCCTAATGAACAACGACACAAATGCTTCTAAAAATATACTTGATCCACAAGGATCTCGGAGAGCCACTGGAAAGAGAGAGAAATTGACATAATAGAAGAGCGAAAGAATTGGTGTTATGGTTGCGTCGGAGACAAGGAACAAATGTCATACGATTACCCAGTAGAAACAGATCACGTTCTAAGAGGTCGCCTCTCAGCACGGTGGTTTGGTTCCGTTGGCAGATCGGTGATGCGTTCTCACGGTATGAGATAGAACGGGGTTCAATTCCCCGGCGGAATACAGTGCACAATTTTTTCGCTAATCAACTTCTTTATTCAATGTTTATCACTTTCCAATGTTTCTCACCATGAGACATGTGTTGCTCTAATTTATACGGTTACCCTCCTTCTGGGTCAAAACTCAAAATTACTTTGTATGGAGAATTAGAGCTGTTCGCTACTCCCACAAATTTCATGCTGCCCCCTCGAGTTGAGCCAGGTTTCAGAATTTTAGAGTTTTATAATTTTTACTTTATTATTGTAAAATTTTTGAATACTAGAATTTCAGAAGTAAAGAATTTCAGAATTTTTGTGTTTGAGATTTAAAAAAGTTTTGGCTCGTAGAATTGAAGAATAATTGAATAAGAATTGAAGAATGAATTATTCAAGAATTTTTTTATTATTTTATTGTTTAGAATTTGTGATTGCATTAGGTTTGGATCCCCCCTCCTGTCCTCCCCCACGCACATTTTCATCGTCCTCTTTTTTCCTCCCGGCACACCTCCAACGTTTAAAAAAACACGACTCACCCCAATCCGCTTTCGATCGCAGACCGGTTCCTTCCCGTCCCATCTTCCGGCATGATCCGCCGGGTTAACGATGTTTCACGTTCTCTTCCACCGTCGCGAAGGCTGAAATCAGGAAATCTGGAACATAATGTTATGATTTAGCCGCTCGCCCACTCCGGCCGGAACTTTCCAGCAAAAAAGGAACACAACTTACCAATCAACCAGCCAAAATCCTCACGAACCTTTACAACAATATTGTTTTTCTGATTTGATCAAGTCCGAACAAGATCAACTGAAGAGAACTGTCAAACTGTTTGCGTCGACGATAATCGACGTCGAATTGAAGGTAAATCGATGGAAAAAACAATGTCGAGCATGTCGAGTGTTTGTCGCACGTTTGTCGTCCTTTCGACCAATCGATATCGAAACGGTAAAATCAAAACCGTGCGACAACTCGTACGACGTGCGACATTTTTCAAACAGGGTCGCTACGCTCCGTTACCTGCTCTTTCGCAGGCAAGCGCACTGCGCAGTGCGCAGGCAAAAACAGTCTGATGTGAATCGTTTGTGCGGCTGGTTGTTGTTTACGTTTTGTGCGCAGGTATAATTTTCAAACAAATCATTTGATTTACAAAATACTTTGTTTATATTTTTCTTGTTGATCATTTCAGCGCCGTGGAGAACTTGATAAAAACGGAACAGCTGGTGCTGGAGAACTCGATCGGTAATCAAAAGAGATTTTGCCGGCAGCCGGCCGACAATATTGTTCCGCCGAGGATGCGACCAAGCAAACAAACGATTGGCATCAAGCAATCTGAATAATCAGATAAGTACATATGATATTTGTTTGAATATTTTATTCAACTTGATACTTTGTGATTTTTTTCTTCTTACTTTTTCAGGTTTGGACGATTTTGGCAGTATGATCAACTAAACAGAATCGACATCGCCGCTAAAGTTTAAATATTATTGTTGTGAACCATCCGTCAAAAAGTGAACAATACTGTAAAAAATAGGTAGGTAAAAATAGCAAGAAAAACCCTAAAAAACCATTTACAAACCCTTTCTAGAATAGTAGACGCAAGGTTAAAATTTTTAAGAAAAACCTTAAAATACCATTTAAAAACCATTTCTGAAACAGTAAAAACCGGGGAAAAAAGGTCGCTTTTACGCGAAAATTAACTTTATTTTTACCATTACACAAATGGTAATTTGACGAAACGTTGTTCGGGGATTTTTAAGGTTACCCGAATAAAATTATATGATGATTTGTATTGTCAAAACCATGAAGTTACAATAGATATTATAATATTTATGGTAAGTTTATGGTTGATTTTTTTTAACTTCATTGGAATGATGATAAAGTTATCGTAGATTTTATGGTTACAGCAAATTTCATGGTTTTGTTATTGGCAATGTTATAAATTGAAACAATAAAACTACTGTACATTCCATGAACACAGCAAATATTATGGTTTTGTTATTGGAAATCTCATAACGCATTTTTTCCAATTTTTTGTTACAGTAAGTTTAATTGTAATGTTATAGTTGCATAGTGTGAACTTTTTTTGAACGATTTTTTTAAATAATGCGAATCATGTAATAAAAGTATTGAAAATATAAAAATATTAAAATATTAAAATATTAAAATATTACAATATTAAAATATTACAATATTAAAATATTAAAATATTAAAATATTAAAATATTAAAATATTAAAATATTAAAAAATTAAAATATTAAAATATTAAAATATTAAAATATTAAAATATTAAAATATTAAAATATTAAAATATTAAAAAATTAAAATATTAAAATATTAAAATATTAAAATATTAAAATATTAAAATATTAAAATATTAAAATATTAAAATATTAAAATATTAAAATATTAAAATATTAAAATATTAAAATATTAAAATATTAAAATATTAAAATATTAAAATATTAAAATATTAAAATATTAAAATATTAAAATATTAAAATATTAAAATATTAAAATATTAAAATATTAAAATATTAAAATATTAAAATATTAAAATATTAAAATATTAAAATATTAAAATATTAAAATATTAAAATATTAAAATATTAAAATTTTAAAATTTTAAAATATTAAAATATTAAAATATTAAAATATTAAAATATTAAAATATTAAAATATTAAAATATTAAAATATTAAAATATTAAAATATTAAAATATTAAAATATTAAAATATTAAAATATTAAAATATTAAAATATTAAAATATTAAAATATTAAAATATTAAAATATTAAAATATTAAAATATTAAAATATTTAAATATTAAAATATTAAAATATTAAAATATTAAAATATTAAAATATTAAAATATTAAAATATTAAAATATTAAAATATTAAAATATTAAAATATTAAAATATTAAAATATTAAAATATTAAAATATTAAAATATTAAAATATTAAAATATTAAAATATTAAAATATTAAAATATTAAAATATTAAAATATTAAAATATTAAAATATTAAAATATTAAAATATTAAAATATTAAAATATTAAAATATTAAAATATTAAAATATTAAAATATTAAAATATTAAAATATTAAAATATTAAAATATTAAAATATTAAAATATTAAAATATTAAAATATTAAAATATTAAAATATTAAAATGTTAAAATATTAAAATATTATAATATTAAAATATTAAAATATTAAAATATTAAAATATTAAAATATTAAAATATTAAAATATTAAAATATTAAAATATTAAAATATTAAAATATTAAAATATTAAAATATTAAAATATTAAAATATTAAAATATTAAAATATTAAAATAATAAAATATTAAAATATTAAAATATTAAAATATTAAAATATTAAAATATTAAAAAATTAAAATATTAAAATATTAAAATATTAAAATATTAAAATATTAAAATATTAAAATATTAAAATATTAAAATATTAAAATATTAAAATATTAAAAAATTAAAATATTAAAATATTAAAACTCTTGATATGTTCTTACTGAAAATTCAATAATAATCTGAAATCATTAAATCCAACCAAAAAACAAATTCAAAAATATGAAAAAAACAAACATTTCAGAAATTTCAAATAACATTTTTTTCAATTAAAGACAATTTCAACAAAAATCTGAAATTTGGAAATATGCAGAATTGAATACTAATTTTAATATTAAAGTTTTTATAATTTCAATAGCTCAAAAATGTTAACATACAAAACGAATGTACAAGTCAAAATTCCAAAAGTTTGAAAAATCGGAAATATAGAACATTAGAAAAAATTAATAAAATCTAAAATGAAAAATTAAGATTCTAGAAATTAAAAAAAAATTTGAATTAAAGAATCAAAAATTTAAAAATTAAAAGATTTAAAAACTTACAAATTTAAATATTTAATTAAAAAAAACTTTAAAATTAAAAATTCAACAATTTTAAAACTTAAACTTAAAAAATTTGGAATTTAAGCATTTAAGAATTTAAGAATTTAAGAATTTAAGAATTTAAGAATTTAAGAATTTAAGAATTTAAGAATTTAAGAATTTAAGAATTTAAGAATTTAAGAATTTAAGAATTTAAGAATTTAAGAATTTAAGAATTTAAGAATTTAAGAATTTAAGAATTTAAGAATTTAAGAATTTAAGAATTTAAAATTTAAGAATTTAAGAATTTAAGAATTTAAGAATTTAAGAATTTAAGAATTTAAGAATTTAAGAATTTAAGAATTTAAGAATTTAAGAATTTAAGAATTTAAGAATTTAAGAATTTAAGAATTTAAGAATTTAAGAATTTAAGAATTTAAAATTTAAGAATTTAAGAATTTAAGAATTTAAGAATTTAAGAATTTAAGAATTTAAAATTTAAGAATTTAAGAATTTAAGAATTTAAAATTTAAGAATTTAAGAATTTAAGAATTTAAGAATTTAAGAATTTAAGAATTTAAGAATTTAAGAATTTAAGAATTTAAGAATTTAAGAATTTAAGAATTTAAGAATTTAAGAATTTAATTTAAGAATTTAAGAATTTAAGAATTTAAGAATTTAAGAATTTAAGAATTTAAGAATTTAAGAATTTAAGAATTTAAGAATTTAAGAATTTAAGAATTTAAGAATTTAAGAATTTAAGAATTTAAGAATTTAAGAATTTAAGAATTTAAGAATTTAAGAATTTAAGAATTTAAGAATTTAAGAATTTAAGAATTTAAGAATTTAAGAATTTAAGAATTTAAGAATTTAAGAATTTAATTTCCTAATTTATTGATTTCCTAATTTCCTAACTCCCTAATTTCCTAATTTCCGAATTTCCTAACTTCCTAATTTCCTTATTTCCTAACTTCCGAAATTCCTAACTTCCTAATTTCCTAACATATTTACATATAACCTAATTTTCTTATTTTCTTTATTTTACCTATTTGCTAGTATCATAATTTCCAAATTTCCTAATTCCCAAATTTCCTGATTCCCAAATTTCCTAATTCCCAAATTTCCTAATTCCTTAATTCCGTAATTTTCTTATTTCCTTATTTCCTAATTCCTTATTTCATAATTTAATAGTTTCCCAAATTTCCTTATTCCTAATTTACAAATTTCCTAATTCCTTAATTCCCTGATTTCTTGACCACGTTCCTTCCGATCTGCATACTTAGCTTAAACGAACGCACCATGACTGAACTTGGCAACGCTCACCAAACGAACGCACCATGACCAACGCAGCGAGCTGTCAAAAATTTTCACTTGCGTGCGTGTTCAATCACGTTGGTGGTGGCCGCGGATTTATTTGAGATTTTCAACGTGGGTCAAGTAGTGTGTGATTGTGAAAAAGGATCCTCTGTCGTTTAATCGTGCGGGTGGCCGTACCGGAACAGCTCCTAAATGGCGGAATGAGCAAATCTGGGTGAGTATTTGCTGTTTTGTGAAACTTGAAAGGGCGGAATCCCAGCAGTAGGCATTTTCATGGCCTGCTTTTTGTGTTTCTCTTTTTTACCGGGATTCAACACAACGGAGGCGCTCGTTTTGGAAAAGAAGGCCCGGCTCCAGCTGCGGACTTTCCCGGCCGCCGTCATGACGTTCCGGGTGTTGGTTCTGCCGAGTGACGGACCAGGGTGAGTTTGAAGTGTGGTTGTTTCTTGGGACATTTTTTCTACGCTATTGGAGGAGGACAGAGCTACGGCCCAGTATTTTCAATTCTGAAACGGTTCTCGATTCGGATTCCGGTTCAAACGTAACAACCCAGTCAGTTCAACTTGAGTTCTGAAACGAAATTCAATTCGAATAGTTAACAAATCCTGTTCCAAACGCTACAACCGGTTCCGTGTTCGTGGAATCTCACTTTGCAGCACTTGCAGACATTTTCCTTGGCCTGCTTGAGAATAAACAAACAAAAAAACTTTTTTTGCTGACTATTTTTTATTATTTGTTTTCGTTATTGCAGGGACTATTTCGATCGTGGATTAAGGATGAGCCAAGTAATGCTGCCGGGGAGTTTCTTTCCGGATGAAATCAATGGAAACAGTGCAACAATCTCATCCACGGGTCAACTGATCACCAAGAGGGCAATCCTACTGCAACCAGGTAAGCAGGAGCGGGGGAAGACAGAAAGCGGAGTATTTACTGTTCAAATTCCGCAGGCTGCTTGTTTGGATCGCCAAATTTTCCTGGCCGTTTCCTGGAAGGCGTTGCTACAGATGCGAAAAGGGTAGACCGACAACGTAGACGGAGTTCCTGTGGTGTTGGTGGTGACAAGAGGACGAAATCAACCGGAGCCTTCGCGCGAACCTGGCCGATTCGATGATGGCGGACGGATTTTCATAAAGGTTGTCGCTGAAAAATTGCAAGAGCCCAGCAGTTCAATTCGAATTTGGAAACGGAATCTAATTAGATTCTAAATAGAAACCGTTTCAAACGCAACAACCGGTTCCGTGTTCGAACCGGTTGTTGCGTTCGAAATGGAACCTAATTCGAATCTAATTTGATTTCGTTTCAGAATTCGAATTGAACTGACTGGGTGGAAGAGAAACCAAAGCCAAAGTTTGTAACACGCACCAACACGAACACAAACGTACACAGCTTTTGGGCCAATACAATAAGAACCATAAAAATACTGTATTTAATTATATATTTCATTGTCCATATTCTTTTTTTACAGTACAATTTAGTGGAGAGAAAAAAAATAAATAACATAAAAATACAATAAAACTTACTGTAGTTATTATTTATTTCATTGTCCGATTATAGTTTTTACAATATCATTTAGTATGGGAAAATCCATGAAGAACTGTGAATTTACTGTGCAAACCATAGTAATGGTTACTGTATTTATTATAGATGCATGATGTTTTCTATGGTTTGGGTCAATTTTTTGACGGAAAAGGCATCAATGAAAATACGGTAGAATGTATAGTATTTGGTTTTTTTTTGTATGGGGAAAAGTCGAAATTTTTATGGTGACTGTGCCTAACAATACCCCTTTTTTATAGTAAATTCCCAAAATAAGATATATTCTATGGTGAAAAAACATAAAGGCTACTGTAGAATCATGGTAAAAATAACCATAGAATTTATCGTGTGATAACCATAAAATCTACTGTTGGTTTATAGTAACCCGCATAAAAATGTATGATGATTTGCACTGTTAAAACCATCCAATTACAATACATATTGTAATATTTATGGGAAGTTTATTGTTGACTTTTTCGAACTTTACTGGAATGGCGATGAAGCTACTATACAATTCATTAATACAGCAAATATTATGGATTTTGTATTGGAAATCTCATAATGCATTTTTTCCAATTTTTTGTTACAGTAAGTTTCATTGTAATGTTATAGTTGCGTAATGTGAACTTTTTTTTTTAATAATTTGAATCAAGTAATAAAAGTATTTAAAAACGAGTTATATTTTAAATACAAAACTTCACAAACGATTTTGTGAAAATCTCAAATCAAACCAAATCAAATTATTTTTAAAACTTAAGCATTAAAACATTAAAATACTTGAATTTTTACATATTAAACTGTTCCACAAAAATATTAAAATATCAAAATATTTAAATCTTAAAACATTAAAATATTAAAATATTCAAGTATTAAAATATTAAAGTATTAAAATATTAAAGTATTAAAATATTAAAGTATTAAAATATTAAAATATTTAATTAAAATATTAAAATATTAATATATTAAAATACAAGCTCTTCCCGGCAAACTTCGTCTTGCCCTTTTTAATTTTCCTGACGTTTAATGCTTGTTTGCTAATTCAGCCTCCTGTGATCAAAATTTGATTTTACGTAAATTTTCCCATACAATCTGCAGATGCTCCGGAATCGGTTCCAGAGTGGCCAAAGTAGAATTTTTTAGCATATAAACCTTCCTTGGACATATACGATCCCAACGCAACAAAGAGCACCTCAATCCGACGCTCCGTAGTGAACTGATTCGCGTTCGAACAAAACCATCGAAATTTTTTATATATATAGATTAAAATATTAAAATATTAAAATATTAAAATATTAAAATATTAAAATATTAAAATATTAAAATATTAAAATATTAAAATATTAAAATATTAAAATATTAAAATATTAAAATATTAAAATATTAAAATATTAAAATATTAAAATATTAAAATAATAAAATATTAAAATATTAAAATATTAAAATATTAAAATATTAAAATATTAAAATATTAAAATATTAAAATATTAAAATATTAAAATATTAAAATATTAAAATATTAAAATATTAAAATATTAAAATATTAAAATATTAAAATATTAAAATATTAAAATATTAAAATATTAAAATATTAAAATATTAAAATATTAAAATATTAAAATATTAAAATATTAAAATATTAAAATATTAAAATATTAAAATATTAAAATATTAAAATATTAAAATATTAAAATATTAAAATATTAAAATATTAAAATATTAAAATATTAAAATATTAAAATATTAAAATATTAAAATATTAAAATATTAAAATATTAAAATATTAAAATATTAAAATATTAAAATATTAAAATATTAAAATATTAAAATATTAAAATATTAAAATATAAACAAACAGTCTATCCTGCTTACGTCAGTGTATGTTTACATTAGGAACGAGCAGGACAGAATCTATATTTACAATTCTGCTTTGGCTCATTTACATTGTTTTGCTTGAAATGGTGTCGCAGAACTCGAATTTAATGTTATTTAAAATCAAGAAAAAGAAAAAACGAAAAAAAATCTTCTGATAATCGGAACTTTGGATAATCCAGACTTTGGATAATCGAGACATCGGATAATCGAGTCTGGATAGTACAGAGCGGATTTGCTAATTCGAATGGAACTGAATTCGAATGAGCAAATCCAAATTCGCTAATTGGAACAACCGACAGCTGTCAAAAGCTTGAAACCACGTGTTCGGAAATTGTCGAACAATGGTGTTGAAACGTCAACATCAGTTTGATAACTGGCATTGACGGTTGAGTGCTTTTTAATTAGAATTCGTTCGAATTAGCGAGCATTCCAATCAGCGGACAATTCAAATCAACAAATCCGTAAATTAACAAATATTTAACATTTAAACATTTAAACTTTTAAACATTTAAACATTTAAACATTTAAACATTTAAACATTTAAACATTTAAACATTTAAACATTTAAACATTTAAACATTTAAACATTTAAACATTTAAACATTTAAACATTTAAACATTTAAATATTTAAACATTTAAACATTTAAACATTTAAACATTTAAACATTTAAACATTTAAACATTTAAACATTTAAACATTTAAACATTTAAACATTTAAACATTTAAACATTTAAACATTTAAACATTTAAACATTTAAACATTTAAACATTTAAACATTTAAACATTTAAACATTTAAACATTTAAACATTTAAACATTTAAACATTTAAACATTTAAACATTTAAACATTTAAACATTTAAACATTTAAACATTTAAACATTTAAACATTTAAACATTTAAACATTTAAACATTTAAACATTTAAACATTTAAACATTTAAACATTTAAACATTTAAACATTTAAACATTTAAACATTTAAACATTTAAACATTTAAACATTTAAACATTTAAACATTTAAACATTTAAACATTTAAACATTTAAACATTTAAACATTTAAACATTTAAACATTTAAACATTTAAACATTTAAACATTTAAACATTTAAACATTTAAACATTTAAACATTTAAACATTTAAACATTTAAACATTTAAACATTTAAACATTTAAACATTTAAACATTTAAACATTTAAACATTTAAACATTTAAACATTTAAACATTTAAACATTTAAACATTTAAACATTTAAACATTTAAACATTTAAACATTTAAACATTTAAACATTTAAACATTTAAACATTTAAACATTTAAACATTTAAACATTTAAACATTTAAACATTTAAACATTTAAACATTTAAACATTTAAACATTTAAACATTTAAACAATTCAACATTTCAACATTTTTACTCAAAATTAAAAAAAAACACAAGGAACAAGGATCACAAAACGAACGCACCATGATTCTGAATCTATGTGCAGCCGACGCTCATGAAACGAACGCACCATGATTGAAGCGAGCTGTCATTTTTTTCACTCGCGCGTGCTTGCAGCATGTTCTTTCGTTGTGTTCGATTCGTTTTTCCGCGTGTAATTGGGGATTTTCTACATCCGGCGACTTCAAAGACTTAAGGTAAGTATTTGGATGGTGGAGAAGTTGGATGCGGCCGTGTACGGTTGTTCAGGCCGCTCGCACCTCCGTGGCAGTTTCCATCGTTGTCGTCGGTTGAAGATAATTTGTGCGTGTGCGGATCGGTTTGGAACACGGGGATGCTTCGGCTGTCATCTGCATACAATGTCACTGAAGCCTTAAAAGTGCCAAAGTTTTGGTGTCTAGTGTCAAAATTATGGGGAGTAACATGACGAAAAGGGCGCAAAATCGAAAGGACGAAAATATGTTTTTTCTTTATTTTTGTTTCGTTAGTTAAAATAAAATTAAATGTGTATCATTATCCGGGGCAAATCGAGACACATGGGGTGAATTGATAAGTGATTTTAGCAATGTTTTTGAACAATATTTGAATATTTTTAATTTGTTTCAGTAGGAATAGACGCAAAACAACAACATTAGTTTCTAAATTTGAACTTTTATGTCTAAAAACAGCTGTTCTGGCTTTCTTGTCGAAAATTTACCAACACATTGAAACCACGGGGTACCATAGAAGTTGGTTTGTTTGACTCAAAAACATGCTTTTGTAAAGCCCCACAACGTCCCTAACAATGGGCTATGCCATGTTCGTGGACTCGCTCTTAAGGTTTCCCAACAACATGGTTGAGCTCAACCGCCTCAAATTGTAGATTTAAATTAACATTATGATGATCTGTAAGTTCATTGGCCAAATAAGAATTTGCGGAAGACATTTCAGAGGATTTGAAATAGACACCTGCTGGGAAGCTTTTCCTGAGACCTGATGCTAAACATATATTGTTGTTGGCGGCATTTATGGTTTATTTTAATGAAAAGAATCAATATGAGCAGCTACAGGATTATTTTCCAAAAAATTAAATAAGACTTATTATATTTTGATTTGTGACCTCTGAAATGTTATTCCCGAAACAGCGCCACCAAATATTTGGTGGCGGCTTCAGCAAGCTACGTCAGTATCACGGGCCTGGTTTGGAAAAAGTTGCCAGCCGCGTTCGATGTATTTCCTGTATTTCCAATGCATCAAGTGATTTGTTGACATTTTTCGGCAGCCTTCTCAAAGGTCTTTTCCGGAAAAGATCCGCCAGCAACTGGTACTGGTTTGACTTTTGCGGAGGGTGCCAAATATTAAACATTATGTTCACTGCTTGCAAAAAAAACAAGACCGTTCGCACGTCCGGGATTATTCGTAGATTCCTGCGTCGTCGTATCCTTCCCCGAAGCAGCATCAATTTTCCAGTTTGAGAAAAATACATAAACAAACTTTTAGTGTTTTTTTCTCTCTAACAGGGACTTCTTTCACCGGGTGGAGCTGTTCGGACGGTCCGCTCCTGCTGCGGCATTCCCGGCACCCATCATGGCCACTTTAAGGCTTGCAAAGTGTCGAACGGTTGGACAAACCTTCCGAGAGACAAATCTGGCTAAGAGATGTTCAAAATTTTTAGCAACTTAGGGTGAGTTTTAACGGTAATGGATTTTTTTACTTTGGAAATTTACGGTTATTCGGAATCCAACTACGCAGCAGGAGATATTTTCCGGGCGGCGCGCTGTTCGCCTAAACATACGAGTTGCATTGTTAATTTGATTTGGTTAACCGCGGTGGAATTTCTTGAAATAATAATTCGAACTGTCTAAAATCCACCAAAGCATCTACCGGTGGATACTTTTCTACCACAGTTTTTTGGGTGATCAATGCGATATATGCTTTGGTGGATTTTTGACAGTTCGAATTATTACAAGAAAATTCACCGCGGTTAACCAAAATCAAATTAACAATAAAACTACGGATTCAATTTATTTTCGTTTGTACACAGAACGCGACTCGCGAAAACCTCCAAAGATGAGGCACATAGGGGTAAAATTGTACATTTAACTTTTGGAAAATTAAAAAAAAAACCGCTCTATTTCAACAGTATTTGTTGGGAGAAGGCTTTGTATATACTTTCCAACTAATTTGCATGCTAAGATTAATCTAATATTAACTAAATTGATTACTTTTAGCCTTTAAAAAAGTTGAATAAACCATTTCACCCCAATGTTCCCAATTTTTCGCGTCTCGCGATTCGAGCCTTTGTGTTGCTACCATCTAGTTTTGTCCCGGGATATTTTGTGTGAACAATAATATATGTGTTTTTGCTTAGTTTTTAGGTGAATTATCTTTAATTGATTGATTTTCTCTCCTGATTTTCTGGCTGCTACAGAACCGGCACCGGCTGTGGGAATTCCAGATCGCTGTCGGCGTTCCGTTCCTGGTGTTTGTTAGGGATGTGCAGACGCACTGGACTCAAACTGCCGGCAGTGCAACGAGGGTTAGGCGATACCATAGCGCAACGACGTGCAACAAGTGAAATCTCTCGCTGAAGAAGCACTTCGAACCGGCCGTACTTCTGGAGACAAATAGCTATACGTAAGTTGTGTCGGATGGAGAAAGTGTAGATTGTTTTTAATTGAGTGTTTATAATTTCAGAATTGAGGACATCACCGAATTGACCCGATGTTTCCAGACGACAGGAACGACAAACACAAACTGCTGGGCAGTTAGGAATCTACGGATGGAGTGCAATGTCCCGAGGACCCGAGGAGGAACGTGTACCGATTACATCGATCGGTGTAATCGATGACGAGATTGAACCGGAATTACCAAAGAAAACGACGCGAAAAGAAAGTGCAAAATTAAGTGAAATTAAAGAGTAATTTAAAAAAAACTCACTAATTACTATCAAAAGAAGTGTATTTAGGATTCCTTTTACTGTGTGTAAATAGTTTTAGCAGCATCATTTAGTGAGGAATAAAAAATAAACAGTATAAAAAACAATAAAAACTACTGTAGTTATTATTTATTTCATTGTACGAATATAGTTTAAACAGTACTATTTAGTATGGAAAAAACTATGAAGAACTGTAAATTGACTGTGCAATCCATTGTAATGCTTGCTGTATTTATTATAAATGTATGATGTTTCATATTGTCAGGGCGAGTTTTTGGATGAAAAATGCAACATTAGATTAACAGTAAAATGCGTCGTATTTGGAAAAAAAATGTATGGAAAAATTTCGAAATTTTTATGGTACCGGTGCATAACAACCCCCCTTTTTTATGGTAAAATCCCAAAATACGACGCAAATTATCTTAAAAAACGATGCTGTCTACTGTTAAAACACTGTCAAAATGACAATATATTTTATCGTTTTGTAACGTTAAAATTTACTGTAAGTTCATCAGAAATCTTTATGCGGGAAATCTTTATGCGGGTACCGTTGCTAACCACCCGAATAAAATTATATGATAATATGCATTGTCAAAACCATGCAGTTACAATAGATATTATAATATCTATAGTTAGTTTATGGTTGATTTTTTTGAACTTCATTGGAATGACGATAAAGCTATCGTAGATTTCATGGTTACAGTCAATTTCATGGTTTTGTTATTGGAAATGTTATAAATTGAAACAATAAAACTACCGTAAAATACATGAAGACAGCAAATATCATGGTTTTGTTATTGGAAATCTCATAATGCATTTTTCCAAATTTTTGTTACAGTAAGTTTTATTGTAATGTTATAGTTGCGTAGTGTTAACACGGACGAACGGACATGACACGAGCATTTTGAATTTGAAGCTGATTTTCTTCTAATTCTTCTTATTTCTTTTCCTGCTTGTCTTCAGTGCGCAAACGCTCATGTCAAAACAAACTTTGACAGTTTGCGCTACTTGACAGTTTGCCTGATTTTTTGGTTGGTTCGTCGGCTGAAAAAACGTTTAAAATTTTCAGTTCGCGCTTGTAATTTAATCAAATTGAGAAGTTTCTAAAATCGAATAAAAATTAAACAGATCCGAACTTCCGTCAACAAATTTCTACTGAATTCTGCAATTTTTAGCAGTGGGCGGAGTGCTCAGTTAATGTGCGGCAGAAGATTTCCGGATTCGGGGTCGACAAGCTCAAGGACTCCAATCTAGAATCGTTCCGTGAATTGTAGGCTGTTCCTTGGCTGTACCTCCCTTCCCTGGTTCCGGTTGAAACAAGAAATTTTGTGCAAGAGGAAACCCAATTATTGGGATCACAATTTCGACAAAGCAGAGTGGTTGGAACAAGGGTTGAAGCTGGGGACGAGTTTAACGGTTACCTCGGTGGCTCATGTGTTGGACGACAAAGTCCAAATGGATCGGCAATCTGAACAGTTCGATCGCCCTGGTTGCCGAAGACGTGTTAGACTGCAACCCCAGCAGCACACACGTCGTTGCTGAACCGGATAAATCATCGTTTGGTTGAGCTGCAAGGACGAGTTGACTTTTACCCAACTGTCTAAACGAAATGGAAAAGCTGCGCGAATGTGCCTTATTTGTAGATCAAACAATAAAAATCTAAGAAAATTTACACCACATAACGTTTATTTAAACTGATTTTCAACCTAGCAAACCTCACACCATCGCTGCGAAACAATCTGGACCACAACAAAGCTTGTTTCTGAACTCCTTGGGAAGTTGCGGTGTCCTTCAGTTGGGAGGCCACTCCTCGAGCTCCGAGTGTTGAGGGCCTCCCTTTTCCATGGCGATCAATTTGGCCTAGGACTATCTATCGCTGTTATTTTTTTGTTGAAATCTGGAACCGTGGAGAAACGGCATCGGGATATCCTTTTACTACCAGCTGCGTGACATTTGATGGACGAAAACGAAATTTATTTTTATTTCATTTTGCGGATCAAGCATAAACAAAATACCTTTTAACGTTGTTAATCGCCCTGAATTCAAAATTTCTCGAAATTTGTGTGCATCTTTATTACTTTGTTTATTTACAAATTCCGTGATTCGCTTCAGATAGTATTGTTGATATCAATCAAAATGTACAACTACCGTTCACCGCAAAAAGAACAGCGCGCTGTGAAAAACTATTGGAAGCGGGAAAATCAACGACAATTTTCAATCACCGCAGCATGACAACATTTTGACTGAATTAGTAATAATACCAACACAAAAATAGTTCGCCAACGTGAACACCTGTAGCGCTAGTGTTTCAAGGCGGTTTTAACGTATTTTTATTCGGCTGAAATTTGAATTTTGCCTCAGAAAAATGAGCAAAATTTGTTCGTGGTGTCATGTCCGTTCGTCCGTGGTGTTAACTTTTTTTTAACGATTTTTTTAAAATAATTTGAATCATGTAACAAAAGTATTTGAAATCGAGTTATATTTTAAATACAAAACTTCACAAACGATTTTGTGAAAAGCTCAAATCAAATCAAAGTATTAAAAAACTTAAGCATTAAGACATTAAAATACTAGAAATTTTACATATTTAACTGTTTCTACACAAAAAAAATTAAATATTAAAATAATAAAATATTTAAATATTTGAATATTAAAATATTAAAATATTAAAATATTAAAATATTAAAATATTAAAATATTAAAATATTAAAATATTAAAATATTAAAATATTAAAATATTAAAATATTAAAATATTAAAATATTAAAATATTAAAATATTAAAATATTAAAATATTAAAATATTAAAATATTAAAATATTAAAATATTAAAATATTAAAATATTAAAATATTAAAATATTAAAATATTAAAATATGAAAATATTAAAATATTAAAATATTAAAATATTAAAATATTAAAATATTAAAATATTAAAATATTAAAATATTAAAATATTAAAATATTAAAATATTAAAATATAAAGATATTAAAATATTAAAATATTAAAATATTAAAATATTAAAATATTAAAATATTAAAATATTAAAATAATAAAATATTAAAATATTAAAATATTAAAATATTAAAATATTAAAATATTAAAATATAAAATATTAAAATATTAAAATATTAAAATATTAAAATATTAAAATATTAAAATATTAAAATATTAAAATATTAAAATATTAAAATATTAAAATATTAAAATATTAAAATATTAAAATATTAAAATATTAAAATATTAAAATATTAAAATATTAAAATATTAAAATATTAAAATATTAAAATATTAAAATATTAAAATATTAAAATATTAAAATATTAAAATATTAAAATATTAAAATATTAAAATATTAAAATATTAAAATATTAAAATATTAAAATATTAAAATATTAAAATATTAAAATATTAAAATATTAAAATATTAAAATATTAAAATATTAAAATATTAAAATATTAAAATATTAAAATATTAAAATATTAAAATATTAAAATATTAAAATATTAAAATATTAAAATATTAAAATATTAAAATATTAAAATATTAAAATATTAAAATATTAAAATATTAAAATATTAAAATATTAAAATATTAAAATATTAAAATATTAAAATATTAAAATATTAAAATATTAAAATATTAAAATATTAAAATATTAAAATATTAAAATATTAAAATATTAAAATATTAAAATATTAAAATATTAAAATATTAAAATATTAAAATATTAAAATATTAAAATATTAAAATATTAAAATATTAAAATATTAAAATATTAAAATATTAAAATATTAAAATATTAAAATATTAAAATATTAAAATA
The DNA here is from genome assembly GCF_015732765.1 of Culex quinquefasciatus. Taxonomy (NCBI): domain Eukaryota; kingdom Metazoa; phylum Arthropoda; class Insecta; order Diptera; family Culicidae; genus Culex; species Culex quinquefasciatus. The sequence goes on along the minus strand of NC_051863.1, from coordinate 90,541,469 downwards.
TTAAAATATTAAAATATTAAAATATTAAAATATTAAAATATTAAAATATTAAAATATTAAAATATTAAAATATTAAAATATTAAAATATTAAAATATTAAAATATTAAAATATTAAAATATTAAAATATTAAAATATTAAAATATTAAAATATTAAAATATTAAAATATTAAAATATTAAAATATTAAAATATTAAAATATTAAAATATTAAAATATTAAAATATTAAAATATTAAAATATTAAAATATTAAAATATTAAAATATTAAAATATTAAAATATTAAAATATTAAAATATTAAAATATTAAAATATTAAAATATTAAAATATTAAAATATTAAAATATTAAAATATTAAAATATTAAAATATTAAAATATTAAAATATTAAAATATTAAAATATTAAAATATTAAAATATTAAAATATTAAAATATTAAAATATTAAAATATTAAAATATTAAAATATTAAAATATTAAAATATTAAAATATTAAAATATTAAAATATTAAAATATTAAAATATTAAAATATTAAAATATTAAAATATTAAAATATTAAAATATTAAAATATTAAAATATTAAAATATTAAAATATTAAAATATTAAAATATTAAAATATTAAAATATTAAAATATTAAAATATTAAAATATTAAAATATTAAAATATTAAAATATTAAAATATTAAAATATTAAAATATTAAAATATTAAAATATTAAAATATTAAAATATTAAAATATTAAAATATTAAAATATTAAAATATTAAAATATTAAAATATTAAAATATTAAAATATTAAAATATTAAAATATTAAAATATTAAAATATTAAAATATTAAAATATTAAAATATTAAAATATTAAAATATTAAAATATTAAAATATTAAAATATTAAAATATTAAAATATTAAAATATTAAAATATTAAAATATTAAAATATTAAAATATTAAAATATTAAAATATTAAAATATTAAAATATTAAAATATTAAAATATTAAAATATTAAAATATTAAAATATTAAAATATTAAAATATTAAAATATTAAAATATTAAAATATTAAAATATTAAAATATTAAAATATTAAAATATTAAAATATTAAAATATTAAAATATTAAAATATTAAAATATTAAAATATTAAAATATTAAAATATTAAAATATTAAAATATTAAAATATTAAAATATTAAAATATTAAAATATTAAAATATTAAAATATTAAAATATTAAAATATTAAAATATTAAAATATTAAAATATTAAAATATTAAAATATTAAAATATTAAAATATTAAAATATTAAAATATTAAAATATTAAAATATTAAAATATTAAAATATTAAAATATTAAAATATTAAAATATTAAAATATTAAAATATTAAAATATTAAAATATTAAAATATTAAAATATTAAAATATTAAAATATTAAAATATTAAAATATTAAAATATTAAAATATTAAAATATTAAAATATTAAAATATTAAAATATTAAAATATTAAAATATTAAAATATTAAAATATTAAAATATTAAAATATTAAAATATTAAAATATTAAAATATTAAAATATTAAAATATTAAAATATTAAAATATTAAAATATTAAAATATTAAAATATTAAAATATTAAAATATTAAAATATTAAAATATTAAAATATTAAAATATTAAAATATTAAAATATTAAAATATTAAAATATTAAAATATTAAAATATTAAAATATTAAAATATTAAAATATTAAAATATTAAAATATTAAAATATTAAAATATTAAAATATTAAAATATTAAAATATTAAAATATTAAAATATTAAAATATTAAAATATTAAAATATTAAACATTTAAACATTTAAACATTTAAACATTTAAACATTTAAACATTTAAACATTTAAACATTTAAACATTTAAACATTTAAACATTTAAACATTTAAACATTTAAACATTTAAACATTTAAACATTTAAACATTTAAACATTTAAACATTTAAACATTTAAACATTTAAACATTTAAACATTTAAACATTTAAACATTTAAACATTTAAACATTTAAACATTTAAACATTTAAACATTTAAACATTTAAACATTTAAACATTTAAACATTTAAACATTTAAACATTTAAACATTTAAACATTTAAACATTTAAACATTTAAACATTTAAACATTTAAACATTTAAACATTTAAACATTTAAACATTTAAACATTTAAACATTTAAACATTTAAACATTTAAACATTTAAACATTTAAACATTTAAACATTTAAACATTTAAACATTTAAACATTTAAACATTTAAACATTTAAACATTTAAACATTTAAACATTTAAACATTTAAACATTTAAACATTTAAACATTTAAACATTTAAACATTTAAACATTTAAACATTTAAACATTTAAACATTTAAACATTTAAACATTTAAACATTTAAACATTTAAACATTTAAACATTTAAACATTTAAACATTTAAACATTTAAACATTTAAACATTTAAACATTTAAACATTTAAACATTTAAACATTTAAACATTTAAACATTTAAACATTTAAACATTTAAACATTTAAACATTTAAACATTTAAACATTTAAACATTTAAACATTTAAACATTTAAACATTTAAACATTTAAACATTTAAACATTTAAACATTTAAACATTTAAACATTTAAACATTTAAACATTTAAACATTTAAACATTTAAACATTTAAACATTTAAACATTTAAACATTTAAACATTTAAACATTTAAACATTTAAACATTTAAACATTTAAACATTTAAACATTTAAACATTTAAACATTTAAACATTTAAACATTTAAACATTTAAACATTTAAACATTTAAACATTTAAACATTTAAACATTTAAACATTTAAACATTTAAACATTTAAACATTTAAACATTTAAACATTTAAACATTTAAACATTTAAACATTTAAACATTTAAACATTTAAACATTTAAACATTTAAACATTTAAACATTTAAACATTTAAACATTTAAACATTTAAACATTTAAACATTTAAACATTTAAACATTTAAACATTTAAACATTTAAACATTTAAACATTTAAACATTTAAACATTTAAACATTTAAACATTTAAACATTTAAACATTTAAACATTTAAACATTTAAACATTTAAACATTTAAACATTTAAACATTTAAACATTTAAACATTTAAACATTTAAACATTTAAACATTTAAACATTTAAACATTTAAACATTTAAACATTTAAACATTTAAACATTTAAACATTTAAACATTTAAACATTTAAACATTTAAACATTTAAACATTTAAACATTTAAACATTTAAACATTTAAACATTTAAACATTTAAACATTTAAACATTTAAACATTTAAACATTTAAACATTTAAACATTTAAACATTTAAACATTTAAACATTTAAACATTTAAACATTTAAACATTTAAACATTTAAACATTTAAACATTTAAACATTTAAACATTTAAACATTTAAACATTTAAACATTTAAACATTTAAACATTTAAACATTTAAACATTTAAACATTTAAACATTTAAACATTTAAACATTTAAACATTTAAACATTTAAACATTTAAACATTTAAACATTTAAACATTTAAACATTTAAACATTTAAACATTTAAACATTTAAACATTTAAACATTTAAACATTTAAACATTTAAACATTTAAACATTTAAACATTTAAACATTTAAACATTTAAACATTTAAACATTTAAACATTTAAACATTTAAACATTTAAACATTTAAACATTTAAACATTTAAACATTTAAACATTTAAACATTTAAACATTTAAACATTTAAACATTTAAACATTTAAACATTTAAACATTTAAACATTTAAACATTTAAACATTTAAACATTTAAACATTTAATCATTTAAACATTTTAACATTTTTATTCAATAATAGAAACGGCAAAAATATTAAGGGTCACAAAACGAACACGACGCTCCCTAACGAACGCACCATGACACCTAATCTGGGCGACGCTCCCTAACGAACACACCATAGTTGATCGAGCTGTCATCAAGGCTGTCATTTTTTCACCCGCGCGCGTGTTTGATCCTGTTTGTGTGGCGCAGTTGAAATCGAGAATACTCAAGTCGAATCGCGTGTGCTCGTGAATGAAGTTGTTCCGGCGTTCGTTCAACATGGTTCTGATGGACAAATCCACCGGGTCACCGAACCGGAACGGCTCTGGGATGGCGGAATTTTCGCATATTTGGGTGAGTATTTGGAGTTTTGTTGAACTTGGAGAGGGCGGAATCGCACCCGCAACAGCAGCAGGCATTTTCAGGCAAATTTCCCAAGCTATTGGCTGATGCACAAAGTGATTTGTTTACATTTTTTTGGTACCCTCCGCAAACTTCAAGCCATACAAAATTGTTGCCGGATCTTTTACGGAGAGATCCTGAGAAAGATCCGGCAGCAATTTGTTTTGATTTGACGTTTGCTGAGGGTGCGGACAAGTTTGGTTATGTTCAAAGAGAATGGTCAAGGTCAAGTTTGCGAGAGCAATGGTCTGAACAAACTGTGTGTGTTCCTCTTTTTTACAGGGACTTCTTCTACCAGGCCCGGCGCCTGCTGCGGACACTTCCGGCCGGATTTGTTCAGGATGGTCGTTTCGTCTGGAGGCGAAAATCGTTAGGTAAGTTGTGTGTTGATGCTCAACGGTGAACGTCCAAACAACGGTCAAGGAAAAGGTCACGAAAAGAATTTTGTTGAGTGGTACGCAACTGAAAAATAACAGAAACAGAAAGTAGCGTTTGACGTTTATTGGCACGGTGCCTGTGTTAAATTTGTTTTGATGAATAAATAAAATAATAGAATTTGCAAATTTGAATGCCACTGATTATTACAAAGGTTCATATAATTTTGTATTTAATGAAAACATATAGAGCTGCTCATCAGACCGAATCTCAAAATGCTGAATCTTGGAAGGAAATTAGGCAATTAGGATATTAGGAAATTCGGAAATTCGGAAATTAGGAAATTCGGAAATTAGGGAAATAGGAAATTAAGAAATTTGGAAATTAGGAAATTAGGAAATCAGGAAATCAGGAAATTTGGAATTTAGGCAATTAGGAAATTCGGAAATTCGGATATTAGGAAATTCGGAAATTAGGAAATTAGGCAATTAGGAAATTAGGAAATTAGGAAATTCGGAAATTAGGAAATTAGGCAATTAGGAAATTAGGAGATTAAGAAATTAGGAAATTAGGAGATTAGGAAATTAGGAAATTAGGCAATTTGGAAATTAGGAAATTAGGAAATCAGGAAATCAGGAAATTACGAAATTAGGAAATTAGGAAATTTAGAAATTAGAAAAATCGGAAATTAGGAAATTGGGCAATTAGGAAATTAGGAAATAAGAAAATTAGGAAATTGGGAAATTAGGAAATTAGGAGATAAGAAAATTAGGAAATTAGGAAATTAGGAAATTAGAAAATTGGGCAATTAGGAAATTAGGAAATTAGGAAATTAGGAAATTAGGAAAATAGGAAAATAGGAAATTAGGAAATTTGGAAATAAGGAAATAAGGAAATAAGGAAATAAGGAAATTAGGAAATTAGGAAATTGGGCAATTAGGAAATTAGGAAATAAGGAAATTAGGAAATTAGAAACTGAAAATTAGGAAATTAGGAAATTAGGAAATAAGGAAATTAGGAAATTAGGAAATTAGAAAATTAGGAAATTAGGAAATTGGGAAATTAAGAAATTAAAAAATTTAACAATTAAGAAATTACAAAATTAGGAAATTAGGAAATTTGGAAATTAGGAAATTAGGATATTAGGAAATGAGGAAATTTAGAAATTTAGAAATTAACAAATAATAAAATTAGAAAATTAGGAAATAATGAAATTAGGAAATTAGGAAGTTAGGAAATTAGGAAATTTAGAAATTAGAAAATAGGAAATTAGAAAATTAGGATATTAGGAAATTTTGAAATTAGGAAATTGGGAAATTAAGAAATTAAAAATTTAACAATTAAGAAATTACAAAATTAGGAAATTAGGAAATTCGGAAATTTGGAAATGAGGAAATTAGGATATTAGGAAATGAGGAAATTTAGAAATTAACAAATAACAAAATTAGGAAATAATGAAATTAGGAAATTAGGAAATTGGAAATTTGGAAATTTAGAAATTAGAAAATAGGAAATTAGAAAATTAGGATATTAGGAAATTTTGAAATTAGGAAATTGGGAAATTAAGAAATTAAAAATTTAACAATTAAGAAATTACAAAATTAGGAAATTCGGAAATTTGGAAATTAGGAAATAAGGATATTAGGAAATGAGGAAATTTAGAAATTTAGAAATTTAGAAATTAACAAATAACAAAATTAGAAAATTAGGAAATTAGGAAGTTAGGAAATTAGGAATTCAGGCAATTAGGAAATTAAGAAATTAGAAAATTAGAAAATTAGAAAATTAGGAAATTAGAAAATTAGAAAATTAGAAAATTAGAAAATTAGAAAATTAGAAAATTAGAAAATTAGAAAATTAGAAAATTAGAAAATTAGAAAATTAGAAAATTAGAAAATTAGAAAATTAGAAAATTAGAAAATTAGAAAATTAGAAAATTAGAAAATTAGAAAATTAGAAAATTAGAAAATTAGAAAATTAGAAAATTAGAAAATTAGAAAATTAGAAAATTAGAAAATTAGAAAATTAGAAAATTAGAAAATTAGAAAATTAGAAAATAAGAAAATTAGAAAATCAGAAAATTGGAAAATAAGAAATTTAGAAAATTAGAAAATAAGAAAATTAGAAAATTAGAAAATTAGAAAATTCGAAAATTCGAAAATTCGAAAATTCGAAAATTCAAAAATTCAAAAATTCGAAAATTTGAAAATTCAAAAATTTGAAAATTTGAAAATTTGAAAATTTGAAAAATAGAAAAATAGAAAATTTGAAAAATAGAAAAATAGAAAATTAGAAAATTAGAAAATTAGAAAATTAGAAAATTAGAAAATTAGAAAATTAGAAAATTAGAAAATTAGAAAATTAGAAAATTAGAAAATTAGAAAATTAGAAAATTAGAAAATTAGAAAATTAGAAAATTAGAAAATTAGAAAATTAGAAAATTAGAAAATTGAAAATTAGAAAATTAGAAAATTAGAACATAAGAAAATTAGAAAATTAGGAAATTAGAATATTAAGAAATTAGGATATTAGAAATTAAAAATAAAGAAATTAGGAAATTGAGTTATTAAGAATTAAGTAATTTTAGAATTTTTAAAGTTTTAAAATTTTAGAATATTAGAATGCTAGAATTTTAGAATTTTAGAATTTTAAATTTTAGAATTTTAGAATTTTAAATTTTAAAATTTAGAATTTGAGAATTTTAGAATTTTAGAATTTTAGAATTTTAAATTTTAGAATTTTAGAATTTTAGAATTTTAGAATTTTAAATTTTAGAATTTTAGAATTTTAAATTTTAGAATTTTAGAATTTTAGAATTTTAGAATTTTAGAATTTTAGAATTTTAGAATTTTAGAATTTTAAATTTTAGAATTTTAGAATTTTAGAATTTTAGAATTTTAAATTTTAAATTTTAGAATTTTAGAATTTTAGAATTTTAGAATTTTAGAATTTTAGAATTTTAGAATTTTAGAATTTTAGAATTTTAGAATTTTAGAATTTTAAATTTTAGAATTTTAGAATTTTAGAATTTTAGAATTTTAGAATTTTAGAATTTTAGAATTTTAGAATTTTATTTTAATTTTAGAATTTTAGAATTTTAGAATTTTAGAATTTTAGAATTTTAGAATTTTAGAATTTTAAATTTTAGAATTTTAGAATTTTAGAATTTTAAATTTTAGAATTTTAGAATTTTAGTTTTAGAATTTTAGAATTTTAGAATTTTAGAAATTTTAGAATTTTAGAATTTTAAATTTTAAATTTTAGAATTTTAAATTTTAGAATTTTAGAATTTTAGAATTTTAAATTTTAGAATTTTAGAATTTTAGAATTTTAGAATTTTAGAATTTTAGAATTTTAGAATTTTAGAATTTTAGAATTTTAGAATTTTAGAATTTTAGAATTTTAGAATTTTAGAATTTTAGAATTTTAGAATTTTAGAATTTTAGAATTTTAGAATTTTAGAATTTTAGAATTTTAGAATTTTAGAATTTTAGAATTTTAGAATTTTAGAATTTTAGAATTTTAGAATTCTAGTAACAGCTAATTTAATAGCATTTATACCGAAACAAACATAATATTCCCTATGTCTAATTTAGTGTGTTTCTCTTTTACAGGGCCTATTCCACTGAGGATTGTGCTTCATAAATACGCGAGAGTTCATCCCAAATACGAAGCAGTAGTTCCGGCACCGGCTACAAACATTTCGAACAACGTCATAAAGTTCGGATTGAAGCAGAATATTAAAAGACGCGGAAAAAGTACTATTTTTTTAAATCTACGAAAAAACTATAAAAATACAATAAAACTTACCATATTGACCATTAATTTCAATGTATAAATATATGTTTTACAGTACAATTTAGTGGAGAGAAAAAATAAATACAATGAAAATACAATGAATCATACTGTAGTTATTATTTATTTCAATGTACGAATATAGTTTAAACCGTACTATTTAGTATGGAAAAATCCATGAAGAACTGTGAATCTACTGTGCAAACCATTGTAATGGTTACTGTTTTTATTATAAATGTATGATGTTTTCTATGGTCAGGGTAATTTTTTGGACGGAAAAGGCATCAATGAAAATACGGTAGAGTATATAGTTTTTGGTTTTTTTGTATGGGAAAAGTCGAAATTTTTATGGTGACTGTGCCTAACAATACCCCTTTTTTATAGTAATTTCCCAAAATAAGATATATTCTATGGTGAAAAAACATAATGGCTACTGTAGAATCATGGTAAAAATAACCATAGAATTTATCGTGTGATAACCATAAAATCTACTGTTGGTTTATAGTAAAACTTTATGCGGGGCACCCTCGCCCGCATAAAGATTTACTATAAACCAACAGTAGATTTTATGGTTATCACACGATAAATTCTATGGTTATTTTTACCATGATTCTACAGTAGCCTTTATGTTTTTTCACCATAGAATATATCTTATTTTGGGAATTTACTATAAAAAAGGGGTATTGTTAGGCACAGTCACCATAAAAATTTCGACTTTCCCATACAAAAAACCAAATACTATACATTCTACCGTATTTTCATTGATGCCTTTTCCGTCAAAAATTGACCCAAACCATAGAAAACATCATGCATCTATAATAAATACAGTAACCATTACTATGGTTTGCACAGTAAATTCACAGTTCTTCATGGATTTTCCCATACTAAATGATATTGTAAAAACTATAATCGGACAATGAAATAAATAATAACTACAGTAAGTTTTATTGTATTTTTATGTTATTTATTTTTTTTCTCTCCACTAAATTGTACTGTAAAAAGAATATGGACAATGAAATATATAATTAAATACAGTATTTTTATGGTTCTTATTGTATTGGCCCAAAAGCTGTGTACGTTTGTGTTCGTGTTGGTGCGTGTTACAAACTTTGGCTTTGGTTTCTCTTCCACCCAGTCAGTTCAATTCGAATTCTGAAACGAAATCAAATTAGATTCGAATTAGGTTCCATTTCGAACGCAACAACCGGTTCGAACACGGAACCGGTTGTTGCGTTTGAAACGGTTTCTATTTAGAATCTAATTAGATTCCGTTTCAAATTCGAATTGAACTGCTGGGCTCTTGCAATTTTTCAGCGACAACCTTTATGAAAATCCGTCCGCCATCATCGAATCGGCCAGGTTCGCGCGAAGGCTCCGGTTGATTTCGTCCTCTTGTCACCACCAACACCACAGGAACTCCGTCTACGTTGTCGGTCTACCCTTTTCGCATCTGTAGCAACGCCTTCCAGGAAACGGCCAGGAAAATTTGGCGATCCAAACAAGCAGCCTGCGGAATTTGAACAGTAAATACTCCGCTTTCTGTCTTCCCCCGCTCCTGCTTACCTGGTTGCAGTAGGATTGCCCTCTTGGTGATCAGTTGACCCGTGGATGAGATTGTTGCACTGTTTCCATTGATTTCATCCGGAAAGAAACTCCCGGCAGCATTACTTGGCTCATCCTTAATCCACGATCGAAATAGTCCCTGCAATAACGAAAACAAATAATAAAATAGTCAGCAAAAAAAAAGTTTTTTTTGTTTGTTTATTCTCAAGCAGGCCAAGGAAAATGTCTGCAAGTGCTGCAAAGTGAGATTCCACGAACACGGAACCGGTTGTAGCGTTTGGAACAGGATTTGTTAACTATTCGAATTGAATTTCGTTTCAGAACTCAAGTTGAACTGACTGGGTTGTTACGTTTGAACCGGAATCCGAATCGAGAACCGTTTCAGAATTGAAAATACTGGGCCGTAGCTCTGTCCTCCTCCAATAGCGTAGAAAAAATGTCCCAAGAAACAACCACACTTCAAACTGGTCCGTCACTCGGCAGAACCAACACCCGGAACGTCATGACGGCGGCCGGGAAAGTCCGCAGCTGGAGCCGGGCCTTCTTTTCCAAAACGAGCGCCTCCGTTGTGTTGAATCCCGGTAAAAAAGAGAAACACAAAAAGCAGGCCATGAAAAATGCCTACTGCTGGGATTCCGCCCTTTCAAGTTTCACAAAACAGCAAATACTCACCCAGATTTGCTCATTCCGCCATTTAGGAGCTGTTCCGGTACGGCCACCCGCACGATTAAACGACAGAGGATCCTTTTTCACAATCACACACTACTTGACCCACGTTGAAAATCTCAAATAAATCCGCGGCCACCACCAACGTGATTGAACACGCACGCAAGTGAAAATTTTTGACAGCTCGCTGCGTTGGTCATGGTGCGTTCGTTTGGTGAGCGTTGCCAAGTTCAGTCATGGTGCGTTCGTTTAAGCTAAGTATGCAGATCGGAAGGAACGTGGTCAAGAAATCAGGGAATTAAGGAATTAGGAAATTTGTAAATTAGGAATAAGGAAATTTGGGAAACTATTAAATTATGAAATAAGGAATTAGGAAATAAGGAAATAAGAAAATTACGGAATTAAGGAATTAGGAAATTTGGGAATTAGGAAATTTGGGAATCAGGAAATTTGGGAATTAGGAAATTTGGAAATTATGATACTAGCAAATAGGTAAAATAAAGAAAATAAGAAAATGAGGTTATATGTAAATATGTTAGGAAATTAGGAAGTTAGGAATTTCGGAAGTTAGGAAATAAGGAAATTAGGAAGTTAGGAAATTCGGAAATTAGGAAATTAGGGAGTTAGGAAATTAGGAAATCAATAAATTAGGAAATTAAATTCTTAAATTCTTAAATTCTTAAATTCTTAAATTCTTAAATTCTTAAATTCTTAAATTCTTAAATTCTTAAATTCTTAAATTCTTAAATTCTTAAATTCTTAAATTCTTAAATTCTTAAATTCTTAAATTCTTAAATTCTTAAATTCTTAAATTCTTAAATTCTTAAATTCTTAAATTCTTAAATTCTTAAATTCTTAAATTCTTAAATTCTTAAATTCTTAAATTCTTAAATTCTTAAATTCTTAAATTCTTAAATTCTTAAATTCTTAAATTCTTAAATTCTTAAATTCTTAAATTCTTAAATTCTTAAATTCTTAAATTTAAATTCTTAAATTCTTAAATTCTTAAATTCTTAAATTCTTAAATTCTTAAATTCTTAAATTCTTAAATTCTTAAATTCTTAAATTCTTAAATTCTTAAATTCTTAAATTCTTAAATTCTTAAATTCTTAAATTCTTAAATTCTTAAATTCTTAAATTCTTAAATTCTTAAATTCTTAAATTCTTAAATTCTTAAATTCTTAAATTCTTAAATTCTTAAATTCTTAAATTCTTAAATTCTTAAATTCTTAAATTCTTAAATTCTTAAATTCTTAAATTCTTAAATTCTTAAATTCTTAAATTCTTAAATTTAAATTCTTAAATTCTTAAATTCTTAAATTCTTAAATTCTTAAATTCTTAAATTCTTAAATTCTTAAATTCTTAAATTCTTAAATTCTTAAATTCTTAAATTCTTAAATTCTTAAATTCTTAAATTCTTAAATTCTTAAATTCTTAAATTCTTAAATTCTTAAATTCTTAAATTCTTAAATTCTTAAATTCTTAAATTCTTAAATTCTTAAATTTTAAATTCTTAAATTCTTAAATTCTTAAATTCTTAAATTCTTAAATTCTTAAATTCTTAAATTCTTAAATTCTTAAATTCTTAAATTCTTAAATTCTTAAATTCTTAAATTCTTAAATTCTTAAATTCTTAAATTCTTAAATTCTTAAATTCTTAAATTCTTAAATTCTTAAATTCTTAATTCTTAAATTCTTAAATTCTTAAATTCTTAAATTCTTAAATTCTTAAATTCTTAAATTCTTAAATTCTTAAATTCTTAAATTCTTAAATTCTTAAATTCTTAAATTCTTAAATTCTTAAATTCTTAAATTCTTAAATTCTTAAATTCTTAAATTCTTAAATTCTTAAATTCTTAAATTCTTTAAATTCTTAAATGCTTAAATTCCAAATTTTTTAAGTTTAAGTTTTAAAATTGTTGAATTTTTAATTTTAAAGTTTTTTTTAATTAAATATTTAAATTTGTAAGTTTTTAAATCTTTTAATTTTTAAATTTTTGATTCTTTAATTCTAATTTTTTTTTAATTTCTAGAATCTTAATTTTTCATTTTAGATTTTATTAATTTTTTTTAATGTTCTATATTTCCGATTTTTCAAACTTTTGGAATTTCGACTTGTACATTCGTTTTGTATGTTAACATTTTTGAGCTATTGAAATTATAAAAACTTTAATATTAAAATTAGTATTCAATTCTGCATATTTCCAAATTTCAGATTTTTGTTGAAATTGTCTTTAATTGAAAAAAATGTTATTTGAAATTTCTGAAATGTTTGTTTTTCATATTTTTGAATTTGTTTTTGGTTGGATTTAATGATTTCAGATTATTATTGAATTTTCAGTAAGAACATATCAAGAGTTTTAATATTTTAATATTTTAATTTTTAATATTTTAATATTTTAATATTTTAATATTTTAATATTTTAATATTTTAATATTTTAATATTTTAATATTTTAATATTTTAATATTTTAATATTTTAATATTTTAATATTTTAATATTTTAATATTTTAATATTTAAATATTTAAATATTTTAATATTTTAATATTTTAATATTTTAATATTTTAATATTTTAATATTTTAATATTTTAATATTTTAATATTTTAATATTTTAATATTTTAATATTTTAATATTTTAATATTTTAATGTTTTAATATTTTAATATTTTAATATTTTAATATTTTAATATTTTAATATTTTAATATTTTAATATTTTAATATTTTAATATTTTAATATTTTAATATTTTAATATTTTAATATTTTAATATTTTAATATTATAATATTTTAATATTTTAATATTTTAATATTTTAATATTTTAATATTTTAATATTTTAATATTTTAATATTTTAATATTTTAATATTTTAATATTTTAATATTTTAATATTTTAATATTTTAATATTTTAATATTTTAATATTTTAATATTTTAATATTTTAATATTTTAATATTTTAATATTTTAATATTTTAATATTTTAATATTTTAATATTTTAATATTTTAATATTTTAATATTTTAATATTTTAATATTTTAATATTTTAATATTTTAATATTTTAATATTTTAATATTTTAATATTTTAATATTTTAATATTTAAATATTTTAATATTTTAATATTTTAATATTTTAATATTTTAATATTTTAATATTTTAATATTTTAATATTTTAATATTTTAATATTTTAATATTTTAATATTTTAATATTTTAATATTTTAATATTTTAATATTTTAATATTTTAATATTTTAATATTTTAATATTTTAATATTTTAATATTTTAATATTTTAATATTTTAATATTTTAATATTTTAATATTTTAATATTTTAATATTTTAATATTTTAATATTTTAATATTTTAATATTTTAATATTTTAATATTTTAATATTTTAATATTTTAATATTTTAATATTTTAATATTTTAATATTTTAATATTTTAATATTTTAATATTTTAATATTTTAATATTTTAATATTTTAATATTTTAATATTTTAATATTTTAATATTTTAATATTTTAATATTTTAATATTTTAATATTTTAATATTTTAATATTTTAATATTTTAATATTTTAATATTTTAATATTTTAATATTTTAATATTTTAATATTTTAATATTTTAATATTTTAATATTTTAATATTTTAATATTTTAATATTTTAATATTTTAATATTTTAATATTTTAATATTTTAATATTTTAATATTTTAATATTTTAATTTTTAATATTTTAATATTTTAATATTTTAATATTTTAATATTTTAATATTTTAATATTTTAATATTTTAATATTTTAATATTTTAATATTTTAATTTTTTAATATTTTAATATTTTAATATTTTAATATTTTAATATTTTAATATTGTAATATTTTAATATTGTAATATTTTAATATTTTAATATTTTAATATTTTAATATTTTTATATTTTCAATACTTTTATTACATGATTCGCATTATTTAAAAAAATCGTTCAAAAAAAGTTCACACTATGCAACTATAACATTACAATTAAACTTACTGTAACAAAAAATTGGAAAAAAATGCGTTATGAGATTTCCAATAACAAAACCATAATATTTGCTGTGTTCATGGAATGTACAGTAGTTTTATTGTTTCAATTTATAACATTGCCAATAACAAAACCATGAAATTTGCTGTAACCATAAAATCTACGATAACTTTATCATCATTCCAATGAAGTTAAAAAAAATCAACCATAAACTTACCATAAATATTATAATATCTATTGTAACTTCATGGTTTTGACAATACAAATCATCATATAATTTTATTCGGGTCAATTCAGATGGTCGAACTTTATGATAAATGGTAGGGTACCATTTCCGATATGGTATTTTTAAGGTTTTCCTACCATTTTTCAAATAGTGGTTACGATCTCTGAAATGGTGAGAAAACCATTTAACACAAAGTTTTTTTAAGGTTCTCGTTTATGCGGGGTTTCTTACCGTTGTTCATAAAAATTGACAAAGGGCTTTACTACCCAATTTACAACATTTAATCAACAGCATACCCGAAAAAGCTGTTTGTTCGGAAAATTGAGAAAGAAAATAACTGTTAGTCATGGAAAAAGGCTTTAGCGAAAATGATGATTAGGGGATATGCAAATTCGGGTAATTTTAAATTTAAATAAACGGCAATTGGCGTAAGTGTCACTTCGGGGAAATGGCATTCGGGGATGTGGCTGATTAGGGGAAGTGGTATTCGGGGATGTGACCAATTAGGGGAAATGATTTTCGGGGAAATGGCATTCGGGGAAATGAGCTAGACCCGGTTGTGTTGTGTGCAAAGTGAAGAAAAAAATCAGGATTGTGCCTGCAAGAATGGTGAGTGAAGGGACGCGTTGGTTGGGGGAAATTATTCAATTATGGTTGTGTTTGTGTGCAAAAAGAAAAAAGCAAAAAAAAAAAAATGAAAAAAAAGAAAAAAACAAATCAGGATTGTGAGATGGATTTTTGCGATGTTCGTTTTGTGCTGTATTCGGGATCATATTCGGTATTCATATTAATCGGTGAGTTATTGTGTGTTTCAAGCCCTTTCTTCATCATCGCTGATTGGATGGCAAGTTGACGATTGAGTTCGTTAGGTTTATCGCGTAACAAAATTATTTTGATTCATCAAGAACGTCGTGTGGTGCGCGAGTCTTTTTTGTGTTGAAAAGACCTTCCCATAGCTCCGTAGCTCGAAGGGCTCGACGTCGGCTGTTTGTGTGTTAAGCC
Organism: Culex quinquefasciatus; assembly: GCF_015732765.1. Classification (NCBI taxonomy): domain Eukaryota; kingdom Metazoa; phylum Arthropoda; class Insecta; order Diptera; family Culicidae; genus Culex; species Culex quinquefasciatus. The sequence goes on along the minus strand of NC_051863.1, from coordinate 90,525,507 downwards.
CTCTCCATAGCATCGTAGCTCGAGAGGCAACGAAAATCAATACCTAGCTAACAGAAAGAAGATCGGAAGGTACTTGATGGTTTGTTCGTCGCGTCTATTCCATAGCAAATTCATGAACTAAATGATTATATAATTAAAAACCAGACTGCAGCATTGCGTTTAACTCCTCATTTTATAAATAAATATTATTTGGTTTCATCTTTGCACAGCCGGCTGTCTAAGATTAAACCATTTCATTAAAAATTTAACAACAGTTAAACGGGAAATGTCTCATCCGCAGCATCCGATTGTTTGCCTTGAGAATAAAATATAATACCTTTCAACAAACACTATGATTTTGGGTCGCATCATCATCTTCTATGATGAATCCTGACCAAACACCCTATCCTACTAACCAGGGCTGTGGAGTCGGAGTCGGAGTCGGAGTCGGAGCCGGAGTCGGTGGAGTCGGGTCTTTTTGGGGACCTGGAGTCGGAGTCGGAGTCGGAGTCGTCCAAACTCTAACAGCTGGAGTCGGAGTCGGAGCCGGAGTCGGCTAAATTTTAAGAGCTGGAGTCGGAGTCGGAGTCGGAGCCGAGGATTTCTGATAACCCGGAGTCGGAGTCGGAGCCGGAGCCGGAGTTATCTTAAATTCAACAAAAAATATGTTTTTTTATTGTTCAGTATTTCCTATAGAACAGCTTAATTTACAAAACATCTTATATTTTTAATTGATTTATAAGATTTCATTGTGTTTTTGAAGCTTTTTATTGTGATTGAAAAGGTCTAATTGTGTTATTACACTATAATCACTAAATGATAACCTCTTACCCAAGTATGTAGTATCATAATTAAAAAAATAATAAAAAAAAAATTGGTTATGTAGTCAGACATATCTAATTGATTCTTGAATGCTTCCTTTTGCCTATATTTATGTGCCCTCTCAATTCAAATTTGACCAAATTTCATCCAGATATTTCTAAAAAAAAAGTACACACACAGTCATCTTTTACCCCGATAGCATATGTCCTGGTACGAGGTACATAAAAAGATTAGAAATAGTAATCACTGTTTTTGCAAATCGAAAAAGAGTCACTGACAGTTTAACTTTTGTAACAAATAATCAACGATAATAATAATCTCTTATTTGGAACTCAACATGCGCATTTTGTTTATCACTAAGTAGGGGAAATCTACCCTTTCCAATCAAACACCTATCTTCGTCATATGGAGAGTTTGATGCTCGATTAAAGCTCCAAAAATACTATTTGGGCTATAAACTTACAAGCAACAGCACCGCCTCGAGTAAGCACGCAAATGTATGCCACTTACTGGCCAAAAAGATCACATTTAATGCACTTTTGATCATAATTTGTATTTTGCGAGACCACTTCTCATCATTTTGTTGGCACACACAGTGACACACACGAGAATCCCTCAAACGCTTAATGAATATCGCCAAAATTAACTTTTCACTTTCGCTTACTTTTTCACGGCGCTTAAGATATGAAATTGCTTCCAACTACCGGCAACATGTTCTTTTGACCGTTACTTAATCACTCACTTGAAGAATAATCCCGAAAAATGTAATAAATTAGCAAGCGCCATCAAAAAAACAAACGCGCCAAGTCGTTTGACGTTTCAATTTTCACTTTGCATTAAAATCGAAGGCTGAAGAAAACCGAGCGAGAGACGAAGGCAAAAAAGAACAAAGGCTGGCCGTCAACACCACCAGCAGCACAGCCAGCGATGCCAGGAAACTTTCCCTATAAATGCCACTTTTCGTGAGTGTTCGTTTGAACTGTCAGCGCAAATGGCAACACTCGACAGAGTGTTGGAAGAAAAAAGAACTAAGCCGATATTAGAAAAATGGGCGTGGCCCAATGCATTCGCCTCGATTAGAATACCCTTGGGATTTTTTTTGTTAAATGCTTGGTAAAGAAATAGAATAACTTTTAGTGAAAGTGGAAATAAACAGAAATGTTCACAAAAACTTGCTCTACTCGTTGGTGTACTTGGTTTTAGTAAAATTCAAGGGAGACTCTAGATTATCCAGCATCATTCAAACACGACCGCTTATTAGGATTAAAATGGATAGATTTCCCCTACAAGAAAATCAATATGTTGCATTTAAAATAATTGAAACTAACAAAAAATATCAAAAGAAGTTGCAACAAATTTTGAATTAATCATTGATTGTTGATGTTGATGTTGATTTTAGTTAAACTATTTTGATATCGTTGCAAAAAAAAACCAAATCTCAAGAATTCAGAGAAAAATTAACTAATAAAAAATTTATAGAACAAAATGTAGGATTTTTATTTATTTTTCAAATACCGTCATCAGGGGTGACATTGGGTCTGGGGTGAGATTGGGTCATACAAATTTCAGCATTTTTGTATGACCCAATCTCACCCCCCAGACCCAATGTCACCCCTGATGACGGTATTATACAAAAAACAAAATCAAAATATTATCAACTGGTACGAATTTTCTCATACTGTATGTCCCACGCCAATATGACGCAAGGTTATAATCATTGCATAACAATGTACCTTAAAAAATTAAATATTTGTGACCTAGAAAATATTTTACTTGTGGATATTGGTTTTTTTTTATTATATTTTAAGTTTTTTCATATATTTCGATGGAGGCGCAAGATCATTCATAAAGCTTCGTTTTAGGTGAAGATTCACGAAGTATCGTGCGCCTCCTTTTTAAAGTATATACAATTTTAAAATTAAAATAAATTAAAAATTTCCAGGGTAAAATATTTTCCATGTCACAGATATTTGAAAAGGACATCTTAAGCGTACTTTTCACGAAGAAATTGTTTAGATACATTGATTTGCAATAATAATCTCCTTCAGCCATGGCGTGATGTCCATGTATGTCTTAAAAAAACAAAAAAAATGTTTCGTTTAAAATTGTCATTTTAAAAACAAGGTGCCTGTCACTGTGCTTTTTACAAATGTCAGCCTGAAAGTGAGCAAATTGAATTTTAATGTTCAATAGATCATTAAGGCCAGGTTTCTTTTAGTTATTCTTTCAAAAATAACAATTTAATATTTAAATTTATTAGCTTTGAAAAAAATATTTTCAAATTTGAGGTTAAGCAAATAAATCCAAATTTACTTACAAAACTGTTCTTCTCAAAATGCCTCTAAAACTGATGATATTTTTTGATTTCTGTTTCCATAACGTATAAAACTTGTAACCTAGAAACTTTTTTTTCCGTTTATTTACTTTACTTTACCTTACTTTACTTTTACTTAACTTATTTTTCTTGAGAAACATGACGCTTAGAGAGTATTCAAATAATTTATGCATCAATGTTTTAAAAATAATTAACTAATAATAGTTAACTAACTTTTGAAACATTTAAAAATATGTGGAGTCGGAGTCGGAGCCAACCATTTGTTGAAAGCTGGAGTCGGAGTCGGAGTCGGAGTCGGCTAGAGTTGGTAGGCCGGAGTCGGAGTCGGAGTCGGAGCCAACCATTTGTTGAAACCCGGAGCCAGAGTCGGAGTCGGAGTCGGAGTCGGCTAATCTGAGAAAGCCGGAGTCGGAGTCGTTTGAAATATAACCCGACTCCGCAGCCCTGCTACTAACAAGTTTTCAGGTTGCTGGCTCTCGTGGGGTGTAAGCACAGAGTAAATCAGCTTCCCTAGTAGCAACCTGCGCTAACTAACATTCCCGTCCCTTAAAATCGAGATCTACAAACCGACATGGCGGGCGCCGTTGATGGCCAATGACTGTTACCTATTCGCAACTGATCTTGTTTTGGCAATCATTGTGTTTTATCTTTTCAGCGCATTCATACATGCTGTTGCTAAGGGAAATACCACTTGATAGTCGAAGCCTATGATCAGTAGTGCTGAAAGGATATTACGGTTCTGTTCAGCATCGGAGAAGGACAACCATGGGTGGTCTCCCATGCTCATGCTCATGCTCACTAAATTTTAGCACAAAGAAAATTCACGAAGTTAAGTTAAGCTTCCCGGGCGGGAAATGATCCGGGCGGACAGTGAGTTGGTGGCGACAACTTCATGTGTCATCTGGCTAATATTTCAATTTTTTGTATGGCGATTTGTTTGGAAACTATGAGGGCACTAAATATGGGCTATAGGGCACTAAATAACACTAAATGAACACTAAATTTTAGCACAAAGAAAATTCAAAATGGCGACATGTGTCATCTGGCTTGTATTTCAAATTTTTGTATGGCGATTTGTATGGAAACTATGAGGGCACTAAATATGTGGTATAGGGCACTAAATAGCACTAAATGAGCACTAAATTTTAGCACAAAGAAAATTCAAAATGGCGACATGTGTCATCTGGCTTGTATATAAAATTTTGTATGGCAATTTGTATGGAAACTATAAGGGCACTAAATGTGGGGTATAGGGCACTAAATAGCACTAAATGAGCACTAAATTTTAGCTCAAAGAAAAATCAAAATGGCGACATGTGTCATCTGGCTTGTATAGACCCGAAATTTAAGAGTTTTTGCAACAAATATAAAACATGATATGATATGTTCACAGAAACAACTCAAGTTAATTTTTTGTTTCTCCGATGATGCGACTCTTTGCCCGGATAGGTTGTTTTGAAAAATTAATCTAGAATTATCGATTTGGATTAACAAATAAGCACTCAATTGCTGTGAAGAATACCATGGCACAACGGAAAAGTTTGGTCCGCGGACATAAACAGATTTATTTTCATAAGAGTTATTAGTGCATTTCATAAATTGTTTTGAAAGAGCGGAGAGGTATAAGAACTTTCTATAATCCTAGTGTTTAGCCACATTTTATTACTCTTCAAAGCCAAGATTTATTTGTTATTTAATTTAGATTAGCTTTCACAATACAATTTAAATATTTAGGTTGGGCATAACACTTTCAATATGTAATCCGTGAGAAGAGTGGGAACAGTTGGGCTATCCTCATTTATGGCTTTCAAAACTGTAATTAAAAAAAGCAAATATTAATATAAAATACATCAAGAAGCTACATACATGTACATCAGTAAATTTTTTAAGCATGAGATCACATTAAAATAATTTTCAAATCTGTTTCAAGAGCTTCCCGGGCGGGAAATGATCCGGGCGGACAGTGAATTGGTGGCGACAACTTCGAACTATCTTGGCTTGCTTATTCGCAACTTGCTGTTAACTTCTCGAGCTATGACGACTTTTGAAACAGACTCCATATCATGGGAAGTATATTCCATGATCATACTGCTTTGCTTTTTTTTAGTGTTTATGAAAATTTGCCGGGACCGTGGTGTAGGGGCAAGCGTGATTGCCTCTCACCCAGTCGGCCTGGGTTCGATCCCAGACGGTCCCGGTGGCATTTTTCGAGACGAGATTTGTCTGATCACGCCTTCCGTCGGAAGGGAAGTGAATGTTGGCCCCGGACTAACCTAAAGGTTAGGTCGTTAGCTCAGTCCAGGTGTAGGAGTCGTCTCCCTGGGTCCTGTCTCGGTGGAGTCGCTGGTAGGCAGTTGGACTAACAATCCAAAGGTTTTCTGACATTAAATTTATAGTATAAATACACATTTCACAAAACAAATAAACCTCGGACGACCCCTAGGGGAGCGTCCATAACAAAAGTTACTTTAAAGGTATTGGGGTCCTTTTCGACCCCAAACTTAAAAAAATCGGCAAAAATCCAGTTTTTGACCGATTCCGGTTCTTTTGGTCACAAATGAAAGCTTAGAATGTCTCCTTTCCGAAACCGTCCCGGAAAACCGGATTTGGTCACTGTGGCCACTGGGAATCGGCTACAATCGAAAAAAGGCCATTTTGAGACACTAACTTTGACGACCAGTATCTCCGGCAAATTTCAACCAATCAGGAGGCTCCGGGTTGCATTCGACAGGTGTATACCTGTACTTTGACCACAAATATTAATATCACGGCCAGGTGACCTACCGGTTCCGGAAATCCGGAACATCCGAAAAGTTCATATTTTACTGTTTTTCATGTATATGTGATACCAATACTCTCATGATAGTTGAAATTGATCCATAAAACTTACTAAAACACAATACACGATTGCCAGAACCACTCTGGAGTGTTAGTGGCCACTTACGGGTAACCTGGAACCGGTTCCCGGATACCCGATGAACGGCCAATTTGATTTTTTTGTTGAAAACCGATCATGTTGCATTTCAAACTTCATGAAATTGAAAGACATGTCCATCTTTGGTAATGCAGTTAATCGCTGAGCCATCCTGGCCAATCTGAAACCGGTTACCGGTGGCGCCTTGGGGGCACTTCCGGAATATGAGAGAAACCCTATCATCCGACATATCAAACTTCATGAAATTGAAAGATATGTCAATTTACGGTCATGCCATTGTTCGCTGACCCATTCTGGCCAATCTGGAACCGGTTACCGGTGGCCCCTTGGGGACACTTCCGGAATATGAGAGAATCCCTATCATCCGACGTATCAAACTTCATGAAATTGAAAGATATGTCAATCTACGGTCATGCCGTCACTGACCCATCCTGGCCAATCTGGAACCGGTTACCGGTGGCCCCTTGGGGACACACCCGGAATATGAGAGAAACCCTATCATCCGACGTATCAAACTTTATGAAATTGAAAGATATGTCAATCTACGGTCATGCCATTGTACGCTGATCCATTGTGGCCAATCTGGAACCAGTTACCGGTGGCCCCTTGGGGGCACTTCCGGAATATGAGAGAAACCCTATCATCCGACGTATCAAACTTCATGAAATTGAAAGATATGTCAATCTACGGTCATGCCGTCACTGACCCATCCTGGCCAATCTGGAACCGGTTACCGGTGGCCCCTTGGGGACACACCCGGAATATGATCGAAACCCTATCATCCGCCATATCAAACTTCATGAAATTGAAATATATGAGTTATGGAACGTCCATTATCGAAGGGGAGATTTCACCAAATTAATAACACCGATGTGGTTAGTTAGACTATCCAAAACGTTCTGATTTTATTGTGATCGAAAAGTCCCCCAGAGTCTCACACACAAGGTACTGAGGTTTTGCTTGCAAAGCATTAATCGAGCTACTTGCTTTAATTGCGGCGAGGTAAACGAAGTTTAGCTTTGTTCGCAGTTTGGGTTACTGTTGCCGGCTGTGCTGACGATGTTGGTGGCGTCGATCAATCATGCGGAAAGCAATTTCTGTAACTTATGTCAATCTACAGTCATGCCGTTGTTCGCTGAACCATTGTGGCCAATCTAGAAGCGGTTACCGGGGGCCTCCTTGGGGACACTTCCGGAATATGATAGAAACCCTATCATTTTACATATCAAACTTCATGAAATTGAAAGATATGTCAATCTACGGTCATGCCGTTGTTCGCTGATCCATTCTGGACCTGGTTCCCTGTGGCCCTTTGGGGACACTTCCGGAATATGAGAGAAACCCTATCATCCAGTTTATCAAACTTCATGAAATTGAAATATATTTCAATCTACGGTCATGCCGTTGTTCGCTGACCCAATCTGGAATCGGTTACCGGTGGCCCCTTGGGGACACTCCCGCAATATGAAAGTAAACCTACCATCCCACATATCAAACTTCATGAAATTGAAAGATATTTCAATCTACGGTCATGCCAATGTTCGCTGACCCATCCTGGCCAATCTGGAACCGGTTACCGGTAGCCCCTTTGGGGACACTCCCGGAATATGAGAGAAATCCTATCATTCGTGATATCAAACTTCATGAAATTAAAATGTATGTCAATCTACAGTAATGCCAATGTTCGCTGACTCATCCTGGCCATTCTGGAATATCGGTTACCGGTGGCCCCTTGGGGATACACCTGGAATATGTAAGTTACCCTACCAAACTTCATGAAATTGAAAACTACGTCAATCTACGGTCATGCCGTTGTTCGCTGACCGTTGGTTGACATATCTTTCAATTTCATGAAGTTTCATATGACGAATGATAGGGTTTATCTCATATTCCGGAAGTGTCCCCAAGGCGCCACCGGTAACCGATTCCAGATTGGCCAGAATGGGTCAGCGAACAACGGCATGACCGTAGATTGACATATCTTTCAATTTAGTAAAGTTAGATACCCGAGCAGGGGTAAATAACACGGGAATACCAAATTTTGGTATTACTTGGGCAAATAACAGGGACCAAAATGTGCCCTTGGTTGCCCAGTAATAGATGGTAAAATACCATGAAATCATACCAAAGTCTAGTATGTGGAAGGGCACAACAATACCAAACCATGTTATTCCAAGGGTAAAATAATACCTCAAAATAAAACCATTTCAATACCAAGTTGAGTTCTTCTGGATTTTTGAACATTGCTTGAATACCAAAACTTGGTATTGCAATGGTTTAATTTTTAGGTATTCCCGCGCCCTTGGAAAATCAGATGTTGGTATTCCTATGGTCTTCCAAATACATGATTTTGGTATGATTTCATGGTATTTTACCATCTATTACTGGGCAGCCAAGAGCACATTTTGGTCGCTGGTATTTGCACAAGAAATACCTGTGCTTGAAGTTCTTGAAGATTCTGAAAAGAAAAATAACAAGATTGAAAAATAAGTGTTATTAAAATGAAACTGGATTGAAATTCACCAAAATTCTATAATCTGTCGATTAACTCGTTTTTCAAAGTATTTGGTTATCCCAACTTAGAGAAATTTCAACGTTTAAAAGAAAATCTTAGTGGGTATATAAAAAAAATTGAAAATCAGCTTTAACATTTTTGGGTTTCAAGTCATTTTAGCGCAAAATTAATTATCTCATCAAAATTTATAAAAAAAATCCCATAGTTTCAGAGGAATTTGATGAAACCTTTCAATACCAAAATAATACCAAAATGTGGCATCCTGACTTAGAAATTTTTCCACAATGTCAAGTCATTTCTTTAGGGGGTATATCAAAAATGTTTAAAATCAAGTTTGAAATTTCCGGTTTTAAATTAAAGCATTCGCTTTGAGACATCATTTTAGCGCAAAATTAATTATTTTGTCAAAATTGGTCAAAATTTTCCCATAGTTTCAGAGGAATTTGATAAAACACTTTAATACCAAAATAATACCAAAATGTGCCATCCTGACTTAGAAAATTTTCCACAATTTCAAGTCATTTCTTCAGGGGGTATATCAAAAATGTTTAAAATCAAGTTTGAAATTTCCGGTTTTCAATGAAAGCATTCGCTTTGAGATATCATTTTAGCGCAAAATTAATTATTTTGTCAAAATTGGTCAAAATTTTCCCATAGTTTCAGAGGAATTTGATAAAACATTTTAATACCAAAATTTGCCATCCTGACTTAGATTTTTTTTCACAATTTCAAGTCATTTCTTTAGGGGGTATATCAAAAATGTTTAAAATCAAGTTTGAAATTTCCGGTTTTCAATGAAAGCATTCGCTTTGAAACATCATTTAAGCGCAAAATTAATTATTTTGTCAAAATTGGTCAAAATTTTCCCATAGTTTCAGAGGAACACTTTAATACCAAAATAATACCAAAATGTGCCATCCTGACTTAGAAAATTTTCCACAATTTCAAGTCATTTCTTCAGGGGGTATATCAAAAATGTTTAAAATCAAGTTTGAAATTTCCGGTTTTCAATGAAAGCATTCGCTTTGAGACATCATTTTAGCGCAAAATTAATTATTTTTGTCAAAATTGGTCAAAATTTTCCCAAAGTTTCAGAGGAATTTGATAAAACACTGTAATACCAAAAGAATACCAATATGTGGTGTTCGACCATTGACAAATTCTGCAATTTCGCAATATCAAAACAATACCTTTAATTGGTATGATAGCACATTTTGCTCTTGCATAATCCTTAAGACAAATTTTAAAGGGTCCAGGAATACCAAAATTTGGTATTGATACCAGAGAAAGGTATTATTACGCATTTCCCTTGTTATTTACCCATGCTCGGGTATGGCGGATGATAGGGTTTCGATCATATTCCGGAAGTGTCCCCAAGGGGCCCCCGGTAACCGGTTCATGATAGGCCAGGATGGGTCAGCGAACAACGGCATGAACGTAGATTAACATATATTTCAATTTCATACGTCGGGTGATAAGGTTTCTCTCATATTCCGGAAGTGTCCCCAAGGGGCCACCGGTAACCGGTTCCAGATTGGCCAAGATGGGTCAACGAACAACGGCATGACCGTAGATTGACATATATTACAATTTCATGAAGTTTGATACGTCGGATGATAGGGTTTCTCCCATATTCCGCAAGTGTCCTCAAGGCGCCACCGGTAACCGGTTCCAGATTGGCCAGGATGGGTCAACGAACAACGGCATGACCGTAGATTGACATATATTTCAATTTAATGAAGTTTGATACGTCGGATGATAGGGTTTCTCTCATATTCTTGAAGTGTCCCCAAGGGGCCACCAGTAACCGGTTCCAGATTGGCCAGAATGGGTCAGCGAACAATGGCATGACCGTAGATTGACATATCATTCAATTTCATGAAGTTTGATATGTCGGATGATAGGGATTCTCTCATATTCCGGAAGTGTCCCCAAGGCGCCACCGGTAACCGGTTCCAGATTGGCCAGGATGGCTCAGCGATTAACGGCATTACCAAAGATGTACATATCTTCCAATTTCATGAAGATTGATATGCGACATGATGGGTTTTCAACAAAAAAAATCAAATTGGCCGTTCATCGGGTACCCGGGAACCGGTTCCAGGTTTCCCCGGAAGTGGCCAGTAACACTCCAGAGTGGTTCTGGCAATCGTGTATTGTGTTTTTAGTAAGTTTTATGGATCAATTTCAACTATCATAAGAGTATTGGTATCACATATACGTGAAAAACAGTAAAATATGAACTTTTCGGATGTTCCGGATTTCCGGAACCGGTAGGTTACCTGGCCGTGAAGTACAGGTATATACCTGTCAAATGCAACCCGGAGCATCCTGATTGGTTGAAATTTGCCGGAGATACAGGTCATCAAAGTTGGGGTCTCAAAAAGGCCTTTTTTCGGTTGTAGCCGATTCCCGGTGGCCACAGTGACCAAGTCCGATTTTCGTACTATGCTTTCATTTGTGACCAAAAGAACCGGAATCGGTCAAAAACTGGATTTTTGACGATTTTTTAAAGTTTGGGGTCGAAAAGGACCCCAATACCTTATGTGTGATTTTTTTTAATACCAAGGGAAGGTTAACAGCTCTGCTCCAGGATGTTAGTTTAGCAATTCATTTGGATTTGGATTTGGAGAACCTTTCAACTGAGATCAATTCATGAGCCTTTACAGGGTTGGTACATATTTCTAAGTATAGATTTTGCTAGCTGAGTGCTCTTTTAGGGAAAATAAATTTTGAGAAAAAAACCTTAGATCTATGTTTGGCTTAAAAACTAATATCACAGTTCTGGATTTTCAGCGACAGGCAGATCGTGGATGAGCTGAGGGAGCCAATCGATCCGCTCGATTCGACGACCTTTTTCTGCGCAGTTTCAGTGTCTCCGACGCAAGTCGCGCTATGGTTCGATGTTTGAACTGAAAAGCCTGCAGAATGTCCGCCGTGAGCAAGCCAATCTGCGTGGGCGAATCCTTATTCGACCCACACGGAAAAGAGTTCTATCCAAAATTTAACAATTCAAATTAGCTGGCTTCAACTTGGTGAAACAGTGATTTTTTTGGTTGAATCAGCTAAAATTACAGCTAAATTTACCAACCTGGGATTGGTGAAATAGCTAACCCTGATTGCTGATTTGCTTTCCAAAACTGACAGCCCAAATCAAAATGACAGGAGAGATTTTACCAAAAATAATGGTGTTTCAGCACAATTTTGCGTAATTTTACCGAAAAATTAGCTGGAACCGGCAGCATGGATTTTTTGACAGGTCATCAGTTCGAGACCAAAACAAAGCATCGTCTTGTATCGTGTTTGATCCTGTTTGAGCCGCTCAGTTCGCGAAGTTTTTTGATGGTTATGTGTGCTGTTTGAGTGCAAGTGCAAGTGCAAAAGGTGATAGAATGTGTTGTGTGAGTGAATAAATCAAAAGCCTTGAAGGTTTTCTGCGGATCGACACCTGAACGTAAGTTTCAGTAGATAAGGTGAGAAGTTTTTTGTGTTGAGGGAAAGTGGTTAGAAGTTGAGCCTCTCGTTATTGTTTGGATGATGCGTAGGTAAAAACATGTACTTAACATAAAGTGGGAGCATCCCTAAACCACGTGAACACTTTGGCAGGGGAAAGGGAGGCTGGCGATTGTCCACAGTATACTTTTTTGTATGGACATCTGTCCACCTGGAGGGGCGGCGGGTACAGAATGTCTAGACATAGATTGGCCAATGTTTGACAGCTCCGAACAAATAGGGTACCTAATGCCTTTTAAGCACATCCATAAATATTGTTAAATATTGTTAGAAATGAAGTTAAATTAAGTTCAATTAAGTTAAATTAAGTGAAATTAAGTTTAATCAATTTAAGTTTAGTTAAATTAAGTTACATTTGGTAAAATTTAAATAAAAATGTAGAATTCAGTTAAAATCAGTTAAATTGATAAAATTTAGTTAACATTAGTTAAATTAAGTTGAAATCAGTAAAATTTCGTTAAAATTGATTAAATTTAGTTTAAATTAGTAAAATAAAGTAAAATTTAGATAAGTTTAAATAATTTTTGTTGAATTAAGATGAATTTAAAAAAATAGTTAAATTAAGCAAAATTTAGTTAAATTCAGATACATTCAGTTGAAATTAGATATTTTTTGTGTGATTTAGTTGATTTAGATATGATTTAGTTGCCTAAATTTGGTTAAATTAAGTTGTGTTAAGTTAAATTTAGTAAAATTAAAAAAAATAAGCAAAATTAAGTAAAATTAAGCAAAATTCAATAAAATTAAGCATAATTAAGTAAAATTATGTAAAGTTAAGTAAAATTAAGTAAAATAAAGTAAAATTAAGTAAAATAAAGTTAAATTAAGTAAAATTGAGTTGAAATTATGTTAAATTCAGTTAATATATGTCAAATTAATTTCAATCAAGTTTAATTAAGTAAAATTAAATTAAATCAGTTAAATTGAGCTTAATTTAGTTGAAAATGGTTATATTTAGAAAAATGTAGTTGAATTTAGGTAAATGTAGTAGAATATAGGTAAATGTAAGTACATTTATTCAAATGTTATTACATTTGGTAGAATTCAGTTGAATTTAATGTAATTTGGTAGAATTTAGTTAAATTTAAAGTTATTTGGTAAAATTCAGTTAAATTGAGTTTAATTAGGTTAACTTTAATTAAGTTAAAATAAGTTTAATTAAGTTAAATTAGGTTAAACTAAGTTAAATTAAGTTAAATTGAGTTAAATTAGGTTAAATTGAGTTAAATTTAGTTAAATTACATTAAATTAAGTTAACTTTAATTAAGCTAAAATAAGTTTGATTAAGTTAAATTAAATTAAGTTAAATTTATTTTCATTAAGTTATATTAAGCTAAATTGAGTTAAATTGAGTTAAATTAAGTTAAATTTAGTAAAATTGAGTTAAATTAAGTTAAATTATGCCGAAATAAGTTAAATTTAGTTAAATTAAGCTAAATTAAGTTAAATGAAATTAAATTAAGATAAATAAAGTTGAATCAAGTTAAATTAAGTTAAGTTAAGTTTAATTAAGTTAAATTTAGTTGAATTATGTTAATTTAAGTTAAATTAAGTTAAATTAAGTTAAATTATGTTGAATTAAGTTAAATTTAGTTGAATTAAGCTAAATTAAGTTAAAATAAGTTAAATTAAGTTAAATAAAGTTGAATCAAGTTAAATTAAGTTAAGTTAAGTTTAATTAAGTTAAATAAAGTTAAATTAAGATAAATTATGTTAAAGTTTGTTAAATTAAGTTAAATTTAGTTAAATTAAGTTAAATTAAGTTGGATAAAGTAAAGTTATTTTGTTTAAGTGAAAGTAATTTGATGTTATATTTAAACTTTGTTAAATGCAAAACATAGTTTAAATTTAGCATGAATTTTCTATAATATAACCAAAATAACTATTTGTAAGTTTTTTTTTGTATTTTTGTATTATTGTACTTTTGTACTTTTGTACTTTTGTTCTTTTGTACTTTTGTACTTTTGTACTTTTGTACTTTTGTACTTTTGTACTTTTGTACTTTTCTCGGGTGAGTTTTCAAAAAGCCGTAAGAGCCACCGTGACCTCTGACACTAATTTTCGTTTTTCTGCAAAATGAAACAAAATTTCATTTAATTTTAGTTTGGGACACTTGAAGGACGTGTAGATGAACAATCTCAAGCATTTTTGATATTGATTTTTCGTAAGTAGGTCGAATACCGGTGCAAAAAGAACTTTGTTTACCAATGGCTCTTACGGCTTTTTGAAAACTAATCCGAGTTTTGTACTTTTGTACTTTTGTACTTTTGTACTTTTGTACTTTTGTACTTTTGTACTTTTGTACTTTTGTACTTTTGTACTTTTGTACTTTTGTACTTTTGTACTTTTGTACTTTTGTACTTTTGTACTTTTGTACTTTTGTACTTTTGTACTTTTGTACTTTTGTACTTTTGTACTTTTGTACTTTTGTACTTTTGTACTTTTGTACTTTTGTACTTTTGTACTTTTGTACTTTTGTACTTTTGTACTTTTGTACTTTTGTACTTTTGTACTTTTGTACTTTTGTACTTTTGTACTTTTGTACTTTTGTACTTTTGTACTTTTGTACTTTTGTACTTTTGTACTTTTGTACTTTTGTACTTTTACTTTTGTACTTTTGTACTTTTGTACTTTTGTACTTTTGTACTTTTGTACTTTTGTACTTTTGTACTTTTGTACTTTTGTACTTTTGTACTTTGTACTTTTGTACTTTTGTACTTTTGTACTTTTGTACTTTTGTACTTTTGTACTTTTGTACTTTTGTACTTTTGTACTTTTGTACTTTTGTACTTTTGTACTTTTGTACTATTGTACTTTTGTACTTTTGTACTTTTGTACTTTTGTACTTTTGTACTTTTGTACTTTTGTACTTTTGTACTTTTGTACTTTTGTACTTTTGTACTTTTGTACTTTTGTACTTTTGTACTTTTGTACTTTGTACTTTTGTACTTTTGTACTTTTGTACTTTTGTACTTTTGTACTTTTGTACTTTTGTACTTTTGTACTTTTGTACTTTTGTACTTTTGTACTTTTGTACTTTTGTATTTTTGTATTTTTGTATTTTTGTATTTTTGTATTTTTGTATTTTTGTATTTTTGTTTTTTTTTTATTTGTCAATAGAATATCTCAACAGAGCCGTACAATTAGGATGGTCAATTATAACAATGTTCAAAAAGCCTGGAATCTTTCGAAACATTTAAAAAAAACCTTGCTGGACTACCCAAAAAACGTACCAAGAATAGCGGGAAAGCATGCTACACCAGCAAAATGTCTTGTTGAAATAAATCAGCTCTGCAGGAAGCAACGTTTTTTTGGAAATGATTTCAAAATTACAAGTTAAAACAGTCGTTAATTATCTGGACTTACCAAAAACGTAGCAATAACCAAAAAAAACGAGCTAAATCAGCCAAAAGGCTGGGTGAATAGAGCATGCTTTGCAGGCAGCAACGGAGGCTTTTGAAAAAAAAAAAACTTGTAAAAATAGTAGAAAAAATTGCAATTCTAACCAAAACACCTACCAATAATAGTGGCAAAGTTAGCTATACCAGCTAAAAAGATGTGTGAAAATATCTGGCTTCGTTGCCATCAATGGAAAATCTTGAAAAAAAATCAAAAAAAAAACTAGTTGGAATAATGTAAAAACTCGCTGGGATAACCACAAAACTTCCTAAAATACCATAAAATCTAGCTAAAAAAGTCAAAGTAGTTATGTCACAGACATAAACGGAATGGCGAAGACTACGTAAAGTTTTTATATGAGTACATAGAGTATTCCATATGGGTAATTCTCTACCAACTCACACGAAATCGGGAAAAGTTGCCCCGACCCATTTTCGATTTGCGTGAAACTTTGTCCTAAGGGGTAACTTTTGTCCCTGATCACGAATCCGAGGTCCGTTTTTTGATATCTCGTGACGGAAGGGCGGTACGACCCCTTCCATTTTTGAACATGCGAAAAAAGAGGTGTTTTTCAATAATTTGCAGCCTGAAACGGTGATGAGATAGAAATTTGGTGTCAAAGGGACTTTTATGTAAAATTAGACGCCCGATTTGATGGCGTACTCAGAATTCCGAAAAAAAGTATTTTTCATCGAAAAAAACACTAAAAAAGTTTTAAAAATTCTCCCATTTTTCGTTACTCGACTGTAAAAAATTTTGGAACATGTCATTTTATGGGAAATTTTATGTATTTTTCGAATCTACATTGTCCCAGAAGGGTCATTTTTTCATTTAGAACAAAATTTTTCATTTTAAAATTTCGTGTTTTTTCTAACTTTACAGGGTTATTTTTTAGAGTGTAACAATGTTCTACAAAGTTGTAGAGCAGACAATTACAAAAATTTTGATATATATACATAAGGGGTTTGCTTATAAACATCACGAGTTATCGCGATTTTACGAAAAAAAGTTTTGAACAAGTAACTTTTTGCGTTTCTCTTTGTTTCGTCGTCCGTGTCTGTCGCGGGTGACCATGAATGGCCATGATCGATAACGACCAACTTTTTCAAAACTTTTTTTCGTAAAATCGCGATAACTCGTGATGTTTATAAGCAAACCCCTTATGTCTATATATCAAAATTTTTGTAATTGTCTGCTCTACAACTTTGTAGAACATTGTTACACTCTTAAAAATAACCCTGCAACGTTAGAAAAAACACGAAATTTTAAAATGAAAAATTTTGTTCTAAATGAAAAAATGACCCTTCTGGGACAATGTAGATTCGAAAAGTACATAAAATTTCCCATAAAATGACATGTTCCAAAATCTTTTACAGTCGAGTAACGGAAAATGGGAGAATTTTTAAAACTTTTTTAGTGTTTTTTTCGATGAAAAATACTTTTTTTCGGAATTTTGAGTACGCCATCAAATCGGGCGTCTAATTTTACATAAAAGTCCCTTTGACACCAAATTTCTATCTCATCACCGTTTCAGGCTGCAAATTATTGAAAAACACCTCTTTTTTCGCATGTTCAAAAATGGAAGGGGTCGTACCGCCCCTCCGTCACGAGATATCAAAAAACGGACCTCGGATTCGTGATCAGGGACAAAAGTTACCCCTTAGAACAAAGTTTCACGCAAATCGAAGAGGGGTCGGGGCAACTGCTGTGTGAGTTGGCGGAGAATTACCCATATCTTAATTTTGAAGAATAAGCTAGATACTTGAAATACATTAACGGAATAAGATCGTGAATGGGAGATGGACCCCCCAACAAGACAGAACTTAACACTCTTAGGCCAGTCAATTCAATCGGACCGTGTACGTACCGGTTGTTGAAACGGAATTCGTATCGAGAAATTAAAAAGAGAAATGTGAGCCGGTAGCATGGAGTGAAATTTTCCCAGCTGTCATGGAAAACTTTACAGAAGCTTGACAGAAAGTTTAACTCCATGTTGCACTTTTAATTTCTCGATACGATATACGATTCGAATTGATATCCGATTGAGATGACTTTTACTAGGGGAACAGCATCTAATTCCAGCGTGCCTCTAATGTTGGCAGGTCAGAACTTTGACATTCATTTAAAACTAATTAAAAGCTTTTTTAACTGAAATCGAGTGATAAACAGCTCAATAAGAAGTGAGTAAGCAAGTTACTCTAAAAAGTTTTGCAAAATTAGTTGTTTAAATAGTGAAAATCAGCTAATTGGATGGAGTTAGGAGCGAGAGCTTAATCTGCCAAACATACGATAATTTCCCTTAGAAAGAGATGGCAAATCTAATGCGAACAAAACCGCAGCCTCCATGTAAACCATACTTTGAATAGGTTGGTAAATCTTTGACTAGAAAGCCTTATTCAAACAACAACATCGCATGAAGGAAGGAAAGAGAAGAACGAAAAACGATTTTTCGCGAACCGAATAAATGTTTGGTAGCAGAATGAGGGGGAGGGAGAGGGGTTGGGAACGAGAGCAGCCTCAGAAAGCTGTGCAATCCTTCCCCCCCCCCCCTGAAACCAACATAAGTTCCTGAAAGGCATTTCACCGACTCATCCCGGGTGGGGAGAGATACGGGGAGTAAGGGCAACTCCGAAAAGTTCGGAGTCCTCACGCCCTTCCTCTTGTTTGACAACCACGGCTTGCACGAGAGGCAACTTTTCGGCAAGAAGGCAGCAGGCGACGCTTTGTTGTTGCAGACTCGTCGGGGAGTTAGGGCAACTCCGGAGAGTTGGGCATTCCTCACCCCCTTCCTCAGAATAGTGAAACAGTCAGACCATCGAGAGGCAACTGGCTGACGACAAGAAGGCGATGCGCGCTCTTTCTCTTGCTCTGGTCCTCTCTTGCTGCTGCTGCTGCTGTTCTGGTCTCTCTGCTCTGCTGCTGCTGGTCTGGCCGGTCCAACGTCTGAGACGTGAATGATGGTCTGGCGCAGTTTCTTATATATGTTTTCGGCCCCCTACTTCCCCTCTTTTTTCGCGACCGGCACCGGTCGCGGTGCTTGGGTGATTTTCCCCTCAAAATAGGTACTTGACCATCCCGTCCCGCAAAATCTCTGCATTTTGAAAACATTTTAAAACATTGAATTGTTTCAATAGTAAAACTATTTTGACAACATTGAAAATTTAATAGCAAATTGCTATTAGGCTGTCCGCTTTGTAAGCGGATGATCATGGGTTCGATTCCCATCTGCTCCAACCTTCCATCGGATGGGGAAGTAAAACGTCGGTCCCGGCCTTGGTTGTTGTTAGGCCGTTAAGTCATTCCAGGTAAGGGAGTCGTCTCCCTGCTATAAGTACAAACAACATACCAAACCAAACCTGCTCCGGTGGCATCGCTGGTGGCGAATTGGACTCGCAATCCAAAGTTCGTCAGTTCGAACACTGAGGTGGAAGGTTCCTTGGAGTAGAAAGAGGTTTGGGTGCCCTCCCAATTCAAGCCTTTGGACTCCAAGGTTCGAGCAGAAACTTGCAATAGAGACCACAAAAGACCTGGGGGTCGTGAATGCGGATGGTTTGATTTTTTTTGATTAAGCTAAAATAGCTTACAGACTTTCTGAAAACCTACAGCTTTTTAAATTTACGAATAATTAAGCTAGATTTACCATTTTTGGGACCTGGTTACAGTTGTCAAATCCAGGATTTTTTTTAGGATTTCCAACTAAAAAAAATGGTGTTTGAAAAAACAACCATTTTTCTAGGACTTTTATCTAAAATTTAGTAAGATTCACGATAAACCTTCTTTCCGTGTGTGAAAATTATCTAAGACACAGATTTGACATTTATTATGCAAAATTATTTACAAATAATTACCAAGAAAACATTTTTGTGTTCCTTAAAAGATGCTTTTCAGCTTTATTAAATAGTTCACTTTCACGTGTTACTCTATTATCAACTTAATTTTTTATTAATTGAATTATTTCTACACAGTAAAAAATAGTGTACATTTGGAAGGTGTAATTTTGTAAGGTTGAACATTACCTCTTGAATGTTATAATTTTACCTCGATTTAGACTGAAAAAGCAGCATTACACCAGAAAAGTGGTAAAATTACACATTTTCAGAAGTAAAATTGCGCATTTTTCTGACATAGAAAATGTACCCTCTCCCAGATTACTATGGCTTTTTACTGTGTACAGATCTTAATTTAACACCGTAGCTCTGACTCCAAAACAAGCTTCAAAACAAAAATTATGAAAAATAATCAATGAGCAAAAATGAGCGCGAGCGCGAGCAATGAGCATTTTCGCTCATAAAATAAATGAGCAAACACGAGCACGAGCAAACGTGAGCTAGCTCGCGTTGCGCTCCTCCTGCTCGCTTATGAGCGGATGAACGCTCAAAATCGCAACACTGCAAATAGTTCAAAGTTTTGTAAGAAATTGACAGAGTTATGTGCGATACAAAAAAAGGGGATCAAGTCTCCCTACTTTGTCCCTACTCTCCATTGTGACCATTGTGAAGTATTCTTTATTCTACGTACACTTCAAACAGTAATATTACCTTGTTTTACGCGTCGTTTTCAAAGTCCGGTTCGTTCAATCTGCTCGCGAGTCACCAATTCCGCATGGTATTGTAGAGTACTTGTGAAGTGATAGTCGGTTTCGGAGTATAGACCACGACAACAATCCCATCGGTTTCCTGATTCCACCGCACGGCAGCACCAACCTCTAACTGTGCAACCGGGCACCCAGTCAAATCAATCCGAATTCTGAAACGGAATCTATTTAGAATCGTATACAAATTCCGTTTCAAACGCAACAACCGGTTCGAACACGGAACCGGTTGTTGCGTTTGAAACGGAATTTGTATACGATTCTAATTAGATTCCGTTTCAGAATTCGGATTGATTTGACTGGGCAGGAGCCCACACACAAGCACTGCGAACAATACAGCTTGCTGGACGTCATCACTTGTTTACATCCACCCAGTCAAATCAATCCGAATTCTGAAACGGAATCTAATTAGAATCGCAACAACCGGTTCCGTGTTCGAACCGGTTGATGCGTTTGAAACGGAATTTGTATACGATTCTAATCAGATTCCGTTTCAGAATTCGGATTGATTTGACAGGGCAGCTACACACTGCAAACGGACCACCCAATTTAAAGTCTTGTACGCTACCCAACTTGAAGTCACCCTGAGTGGGGTTGCACAAAATGGTTCAAAATTTCTTCTCAATGTTGTGAAAAAGAAGCCGAATTTAGAATATTCCGAAAACAATGTAACGGATTTTTTGTATGAAAATCATTATTTTCATTATAACATTTTTTTTAATCGGACTAAATCATGCACACGGAACCAACTGCCCGAGTATTCACCTCTAATATGAGTCGATATGACCGACGCAGTGATCAACTATCGTGACACTCGGGGTAACTCTGCCAGTTTTGATAAAATGTCACCAAAACAGACTTTAAATAGTATGATTTACCTCCGTGTACGCACGAAAGCAAGCAGCAGTCAAGTGCTCAGTGCTCCATCGCCGTAATTGATCGTGATTACCCGCGAGATTGCTCCTTCAGCATGCCAAAGGCCGGCCGTGGCCGTAGCAGTTCTAGTGCGGCCTCGAAAAACCCGCGAAGTTCGTCTACCGGTCGTGTGCAAAAATGTAAACAAACCAACGCCGTGTCGACCGCCATCCGCAGGGGAGCGAGATCACCACTGCGAACCCGTTCAGATACTTCCAGTGCCACAAGATTCTATGACAATTTCCGGAATTCCATTTCCCGGAATGGACGTTTTCCGGAATGGACATTATCCGGAATGGACGTTTTCCGGAATGGACGATATCCGGAAGGGACATTATCCGGAATGGACGCTATCCGGAATGAAATTTCCCGGAATAGACGTTTCCCGGAATGAACATTTCCCGGAAAAATGAGTTTTTTATATTACCTGATTTGACAATGAATGGAATCTTGCCAACTCGATTACTTGTGGTTAAGAATTATTTAGTTTGTACTCCGTTGGTTTGACCTAGTCACATTGAAGGAACTCGATATTTTGACAACAATATGAATGATAAATACATGAATAATAAGAAAGAAAGTAAAATGTTCGGACACGAACAATAGAAACAAGCAAGTTGACTATTGAACCAATACTTTATTAACCACCACGAAATGTAACAATGTTGATCGATAGATATTAGACAAACAATAGATGTTTTTAACATTCTTTCAACGTGTTGTTATATAATAATTTTCCCTTCTTTTGTTACTCAGTTGACTTTTGTGACTAAATTCTACCAAATTTTACCATAAAGCAGAACGATTATTTTCAAAGAAGGGAACACCTATAGAAAATAAAAGCTTTCATAAGATCAAAGTATAATGTGTATTTTCTTGAGGTTTTCCCTTCTTTCAAAAAATACAGATCTTTCATCAAAGTAAGGGAACTATACCCTTTTTCATTCTATTTCTATTATTGGCCTATCAGTACTTTGATCATTAATTACAGCTTACATAAAGTGTTTTTGAATGTTCCAAAGTAATAAATAGCTCAAATAAAAGTGAGCAAGCAACTCTCCATTGTTGATACATCTGAACATTTTGATTTATTAGCGGAAAACGGCAAAAGTGATGAGAATTGGTCGAACGGCATAGAGTGATTAAAATGGGTATATTTCCCATTTCTTTTTTTGTTAATTCTACTAAATTTTACCTAGCTTTTCGTTACAGAACTCTGCACTATAAAGAAGAATGTTTATTTTCAAAGAAGGAAAACCTCTAGAAAATAAAAGCTTTCAGAAAATCAAAGTATAATGTGTATTTCCTTAAGGTTTTCCCTTCTTTAAAATTAACAGTCTTTCATCATTGTGATGGGATTCCGTGTAAGAGATTTCCCTTCTTGTGTATATCAGTTGACTTTTGTGACTAAATTCTACCAAATTTTATTATAAAGCAGAATGTTAATTTTTAATGAAGGGAAAACTTCAAGAAAGTACACGTAATACCTTGATTGTCTGAAAAGCTTTCTATTCTATACATTCTGCTTTATGGTAAAATTTGGCAGTCAACCGATTAACACAAGAAGGAAAATCTCTTACGTGGAATCCAATCACATTGATGAAAGATCGTGTATTTTTATAGAAGGGGAAAACCCCAAGAAAATACACATTATACAATGATTTTTTGAAAAGATTTTTATTTTTTAGAGGCTTTCCCTTCTTTGAAAATAAACATGCTGCTTTATAGTGCAGGATTCTGTAACAAATAACAAGGTAAAATTTAGTAGAATTCACAGAAAAAGAAAATTCTTATATAAAATTCCATTACTTTGATGAAAAATCGTGTATTTTTAAAGAAGGGAAAACCTCTAGAAAATACACATTATACTTTGATCTTATGAAAGCTTTTTATTTTATAGAGGTTTTCCCTTCTTTGAAAAAAAATCATTCTGCATTATGGTAAAATTTGATAGAATTTAGTCACAAAAGTCAACTGATTAACAAAAGAAGGGAAAATTCTTATAAAACATTACATTGAAAGAATGTTAAAAACATCTAGTGTTTGTCTAATATCTATCGTTCTACATTGTTATATCTCGTGGTGGTTAATAAAGCATTACGGTTCCACAGAACAGACTATGCTAAGCACGGTCCTATCAACAGAATGATGGAAACATATAACAAATACAGTGACACAATCGATTTTACTATGACTAAATCCGCTATGAAAAAACAGTTTTATAGCCAAAGAAGATAGTTTATAACTTAAATAATGTTCACCTGTAATTAGTAACTAAATAAATCTTTTCCAGTTCCTGAGGGGAACACCCATGAAGAGTACCGGGGCCGGCATTTACAAAGCGTATTCAGTGGCAGTTTTTCACTTAACTAATGCTAACATGTTTAGGTTAATGTTAACATTTCATAGGTCGCCTCCTAAGGTGTCGTGATAAGGTCCAGTTTGTGACGATACACTACCTTCCCTTTACTAATCAATCGAATCCAGAAGGAAAAGATCACCAGTTGTGTTGGTCCGAGCCGGGATTTGAACCCCGATCTAAAGCTTACGAGGCGGAAGCGTTACCACCAGGCTACGTGGCTCGGTCGATCAATGTAGTCTAGGTTTGTTTGACGAATAAATAAATAAATAAAAAGTATTGGTTCAATGGTCAACGCTTGCTTATATTGTTCGTGTCCGAACATTTTACTTTCTTTCTTATTATTCATGTATTTATCATTCATATTGTTGTCAAAATATCGAGTTCCTTCAATGTGACTAGGTCAAACCAACGGGGTACAAACTAAATAATTCTTAACCACAAGTAGGCAAGATTACATTCATTGTCAAATCAGGTAATATGAAAAACTCATTTTTTCCGGGAAATGTCCATTCCGGGAAACGTCCATTCCGGGAAATTTCATTCCGGATAACGTCCATTCCGGATAATGTCCATTCCGGATAACGTCCATTCCGGAAAACGTCCATTCCGGATAATGTCCATTCCGGAAAACGTCCATTCCGGGAAATGGAATTCCGGAAATTGTCATAGAATCGTGCCACAAACGAGTTCCACATGCTGAGCGACGATGAAAGCAACAACAACAACACCGTGGCCGTGGCCGTGGCAGTTCTAGTGCGGCCTCGAAAAACCCGCAGAAGTTCGTCTACCAGCCGAGTGAAAAAAGGGAAACAAATCAACGCCGCCGCGTCGTCCGCCATCGCGCAGGAGAGCGTGTGCGCTGTTGGTTTCAATCCGGAGTTATCACACGCTAATTACCGTGTTCAGGATCGCCGCCCTAAAAGTGTCAACGTCAAAAAGAACAATGCTCCAACGGAACGAAGACCACCTCCAATTTTTGTTTTGGCGTTGGCGGATGATGTTGACGAGTTGCTGGAAGGCCTCGGATATTGTCTGAAAATCGGTAAGTAGGCAGTGCAAGTGCACACTGAACAGAAAGATTTCGACCTGGTGCTTGAAGAACTGAAGCGTAGCAACTTCAATTTCTACATATACGGACCCGAGAAGCCCCCTGTTAAAATGGTCTTGCAGGGTTACACCACTCGAAAGCCGTAAAAAGCCACGGGAGATAAAAGTGCTCTCGCGAAAGACAACAGTTAGGGTACGCATACCCTGTACCTGTAGTACTTCGACCGCGGCACCGTCAAGATTCATGACTTGCGGCGGACTAAGACGATGGACGGTTTATGGGTAAGCCGAGCTTCCGTGGCCGTGAGGTTACGGATTTCGCCTTGTAAGCGGAAGGTGATGGGTTTGATTCCTGCCTGGCTCGGCAAAGTCAGATCCCTTAAAAGAGTAAATATGCTCACTGGGAATACTGACCGGTATGGGATGGGTTTCGACTAGCGGCGTGCTGGGTTTCCAATCCAAAGGTCGTGAGTGCGATTCTCGTATCGGGATGATGATTTTTTTTTAACCCGACGGACGTAGCGCATGTCACTGTTGCCAGAAATTCTACCACGGCTCACAGAACTGCAACCTGCGGCCCGCTGCGTGAAGTGCAGTGAATCACACTTTTCGGAGGCGTGCGCACTGCCACGAAAGGCGGACTTGGGGGAAAACGCAGAACAAACCAAGCCGCGCGTAAAAGCGTGAACTGTGACGGTAACCATACCGGTAATTACCGCGGATGCGTCGCGCGCAAGTCCTACCGCGAGGAGCAAAAAAGAGGAAGAAGAAAGCAGCAGCGTCCCAACCTCTTCAGCGAAGTACGAGCGCAGCCGTTCCTGCAACTGGGCAGCGTACGGATCCAGCGGACAACCCAGCGTTCTCTCCTGGATGGGGGCGGTCGTTTGCCAGCGTGGTCGCTGCCAGTAGCGGCGATGCGGCCCAGCAAGGAGTCACCGGGGAAGATCTCTTTACCCTGCTGGAGTTTATTGCTCCCGCTGGGGGATGATGATGCAGTTTCGGACCTGCCGTAACAAGGCGGAGCAATTCCTAGCCCTTGGGGAGCTGATGATCAAGCACATCTATAATTGCTATTTTTGTCTGTGATCTAGTTTTAGGCTTTATCTTTATCTATCCTTTTTCCAGTACACTTTCTGTAAGTTTTTTGAAAAGTTTTTCTTACTCTTGTCTATTCCATAGTTATAAGTAATATTTTTTTCGATTGAATTACGATGTAAAACCAAGGGGTAGGACACAGAGTAACTGAGTGACACAATTTTACAAAATTACTCAATGTGGCTCAAAGTTACTCAATCTTCCTCATGATTTTTTTTCACCGAGTTGCGGAATCTGTGAAATAACCAGCTTTTGACAGAAGAGCGTGTTTACAAATAAATTAGAAATATTTTCACCATTTTCACGCCACGATGCTGCTAAATTTCAGTTAGTCAACGAAACCCGGAACAAACTATTCTGCCTGTTACGGAATGTCCCGTGTTGATCGTCGCCGCCGGTACCAGTGTATTTGAGACTGGTATTATCTCAAAAAATTCTCCAAAAACGGACACTCTCGAGAGAATGCCTTGTCGCCTTCACGCTCGGTGTCAAACAGCTGATCGTCGATGACAACAAGATGGACTCGACCGAGCCCCCGTACAACGAGGTCCGTTTCGGGGAATCAAGAAGGAAGTCTAGTCCTACATCAAGAAGATCGGTTACAACCCAGCCGCCTTCGCTATCGTGCCCATCTCCGGATGGCACGGAGATAACATGCTGGAACCGATCACCAAGATGTACTTGTTTCAAGCATGGGCAAAAGGGGAAAGGCTGACGGCAAGTGCCCACCGACAAGTCCCTGCATCTGCTCCCGGGAACGGGAACCGGTGTGAACAAGCCCGTTATCGTCTTCGTCCCGGCCAACCTGACCGCTGAAGTCAAGTCCGTCGAAATGCACGAAGAAGCCCTGCCGGAGGCCGTGCCCAGAGACAACGTCAAGAACGTGTCCGTCAAGGAACTACGTCGTGGAACTGCGAACTCGCCGCCCAGGTCATCGTGCTGAACCACCCCGGTCAGATCTCCAACGGATACACCCCAGTGCTGGATAGCCACACCGCTCACAATACTTGCGAGATCAAGGAGAAGGAGGGGGACATCTGAAGCAGTCGCTCCGATCTTTTCTTATTTTTACCAGAGACTAAGCGAATGATGTGTTGTTGTGTGTTTGTTTGTTTACTTATTTATTTAGCTCCAAAATCATACCTAGACCCTCGGCAGAGTGATGACACGAATCTTAGCGGTACCCTTCTGCACCTTGACCTCGATGGCCTTCTTCTCACCCAAGGTGGCGGCGACCTTCTTTGCGGCAGCCTACGCTGCTCTGGCAGTTCCCTTCTTCTTGTGGACAGCAGCTCCATTGTCACCGGCGGCTTCTTTTTCAGCACCTTGTTGACCTTGCGTGCTTTCGCTTCACGCCGATTCCGCGGGCCTGCTTTTCGTTGGTCAGCTTCTCCTAGAAATCTACGACAGACGACGTCGACGCCTTGGCGACGTTGGCAGCATTCACCAGCTCTCTGGTTGAAACGGCATCCGGTCCGGGAAAGCCCGTTCGCGGAGTTTAGATCGTTTTCACGTGGGCAATGTTCCTCTTCCGTGCGATTTCGTTTTTGGCTTACCCGCATTCTGGAGCCCCTCTACCACCCAATCCTTCTCCTTTTCGGCCTTGAACCGCTGGTAGCCGTAAGTGGGAACCGATTTGTCCTACACCTCGTCGTACCTTTTTGACACGGGCGATTTTTTTTCCAATTTTGTGAGCGGCTTCGGCGCAGGGAGTTTCGGGCACGGGGTAGAACTGCCTCCGGACATGCATCTTTGCGACAACGGCTTCCTCTTCCCGTTCCGTTAGGAGTTCACAGACGGCATTGATCAACATTTGTGTATTGTCCCTAGTCGAACCCATCAGCACCCTTGTGTAAAACACAGCTGAAAGGAACACCAAAACTCTGTCATGTACCTAAATGAACTCATTGTAACTTGATTATTCACAAATAAAACCGAATTGAATTGAAAAATAGTATGTTTGTTTGTGATCGCTAATATCAAGATTCCGAAATTCTACCGTTGTACATGTATGAACTCTTAAAATAAGATTTTACAAAACTCACTTTTGATAAGCACTTGAAGTGTTTGATTTTCTGGAGCAGTATCGGTGTTGTAAGGTATAACAGTAGTCAAGTATTTAGGATCTGCAAAAAAAAAAATTAAAAGAAATTATAACTGTTTGATGTGTAAATTATTGTCCAAATAAAAAAAAAAGTTTTTATAATATAGTTTTTAGTGTACTCGGATAGAAACAGGACATACCTCCTGTGGATGCAGATGGCTTAATTTGGGCCTTTCCTTTCTTTTTTTCAACATGAAACTGTCGACGACGGTTCTGTACGGCTAATAGCAATGAAATAAAAGTATTCTTCAATTCCTTTCCATATTCTAGTTCGTCCCGGTATGCCAATTCCGAAATAAGAGTCTCTGAAAACTCTCTTATTAATACTTCCATTTCCATGTACAGTTCATTCAATTGAGTTATCGATAAAGATCGCAGTTCTGTAAACAATAAATAAAAATATGGTGACATTAGGCCCCGTGCGTGCATAAATATTTGCTAATCGATAACAGAGCGTTCCCGTACTTTTGTAGTAGATCTCAGTCAGTATTACACTGAGCAAAACTCCTACAGCTAGAGAACCTGGAGCATATTAGAGAACGGCCATCTCAAACAAAAAGTACCATTCGGAGCATATTCTCGCTTGCTAGTCGTGCACGCTACCACTGCGCCGGCCGACCTGTTGAAAACGGGAGAGTTTTTTGTGCTACTCGTTCTAGCCTCGCTTCTAGCCTTCGATAAAAGTCGCGCTAAAGTCAATCAGTGAAACATATTATTGCAGATTGCAGCGATTTTTAGACAATCGTGCAACTTGTAGAAAGCTCTATACAAAAGTGCACACCTCAAACTACAGCAGAAAAAAACTGTCACACACCCTAGTTTTAAACTGTTCTAAAGTGTTCGAAAACAACAAAGCTCAGTCGAGACACGCACCACTCTAGGCGAGCGGGGGGGAGAAGGGGTAAGATTTCAAGTGTGCAAATATTTGGTGTGCAGTTATGATTTGCAAGGGTGGAGAATTTGGTGCAAAGTGTGCAATAAATTCAAGTGGAAAATCACGTTGACTTTGAATAGTGCCTCCCAAGTAACATTTTTAAACCAACTAGCCACCACCAAGTTTTATTAAGGGTTTATTGTAGCATCTTGATTGCCTAATAGTTTTATTTGGGCATTCACCGCAACCAACAAGCAAGAGCTAATTAATAGGTTCTAACAGGGTTTTATGCCTCGGACATAAAACCGGGTGGAAATAAAAGCCGACTGGCTTTCAATAAGGTTTTATGAAAGTTTTAACAGAGGCTTGAAAACCAGATGGCAATGCCATGCCAAACGGTTTTATCGCATGCTTTGTTAAAACCTAGGGTGTTGTAGCTGTCAAGTGCCATTAGGCATGTAAAAAGCTCACTTAAAACCATAAGCTCCTTAAAGAGCATTTATCGCGGCCAAATAGCAGTACATAAATATGGCGCTAGACGCGTGCTCTGATTGAATATGATTGACCGCCATCTTGATTGAAAAAATAGAAAACTGAAAAATTTGATTTAAATTTGATGAAAACACACATTTATGCTGAATTTCTGGTATGATTTATATAGCGGTAGATGTTTAAAAATATTTTGAACATTTTTTTCAAAGAATTGCAATAACATATTTTTTAACATTAAACACTATGATTACAAAATATTGATTTTTGATGAAGCGAGTTGAATTTTTTGGCTCTATCTCCCCTACATTTATCAATAAAATTTCAACCGCAGCTGAATTTGAGCCATCAATTGTGAGAAATAAGCATTCAAATTATTTGGATTACCTCTAATATCTATTATTTATCATCGCCATTTTTGACAACCATCTCCATAATTTCATTTGGCAAGACGAAGACTTATTTTTTGCCAAAATAAAACCTATTTGTCATAAGACGTTTAAAGACGTATGAAATGTCATTTTTCTATAACTCCTGACTAGGTTTTAACAAAGGTTTTATCAAGGCTTTGAGGATGTTGTTAGGATTCAGTTGTAAAGCCTTGAACTCCTATGTAGGTTTTATAAATAGGCCGTAACAACCTTTTGCGGAGGTCCTTTTGGGTTTTAAGTGGGGTTTATCAAGGTTCTGGGGAGTTTGTTACGACTAAGGGGTTTTAATGTTGGTTTTGGCTGATAGGTTTTATAGCGGTTGTGACAGCTTTGATAAAGCCTAAAATGTTACTTAGGGCTGTTTAGGGTAGATCTTAAGATCAATTTGAAGTGTTTTCTTCATCACTTTGAATAGTTCAAGGCAGTGCGACAAATGCATACAGGGGCGCCGACTCTGGGGTGGGCACGGTACTTTTTGCCCCCCCCCCCCCCTAAAATTTGGCTGGGGGGGGGGTGCCCATACATTGTGCCCCCCACCCCCAGAAATTTTGGAAGAAAAATATTCTTACCGTCAGTGGGGGTGACAATGGGTCAAAAAACGATACACCTCTCGAAATTTCTTAATAACAAAAACAATTTAAATAACATCGAAAATGTTTCAACGTAGATTTGTTCTTAGATAGTTTACTACTTCCCAAAATATGATGGATTTTGATGAACACTACCTTTAATGCCAATAGTTTGAAAATTGACCCAATCTCACCCCTTAGAGGGAGTGACATTGGGTCAAATGAAACTAAAATAATGCTCAAATACAACGATATGGTAAAAACAAGTCATCCAACAGTGTTTCTTGTACGAAGGAATCGTATTGACATGCTACAATGTTTGAAGTGGAGATTTTCAAACATTTGGGTAGTTTTCGAGCTGATTGCGTACATAAGAGCCTCTGTATGATCCGGTCGCACTTTCTTTCCCGGTAATTACAAACAACTTTTGTTACGATACAAAACTAAACTGTATTTAACAGAAACTCTTTATTCGCGTTAAAACTAGATTATATTTCGCGGTAACTGAACTGAACCGAACTGTTCCGATCTGTTCTGAAGTCTGTCAGGGAATGGGACTGATCTTGGGATGTTTTCCCTTTTCCATCTGTTTGTGTTCTGTGAGTACAAATATGTGTGTGTTTACATGTAACGTAGGGTGGGAAAACTAGACAACATAAACTGTGGTAGAAACTACACGAAAACAGTACAGTACAGAAGTTTTTGACTAGAATCCTAATCTTGTGTGTAAACATGCCGCCCGCCTTGAAAGACGGCGGCTCTGAGCGAGCTTTCAACATAAATCTTCTTGCATAAACTCTCCGGTTTACTTCTGTACTATCTTGGTCTGAACTGTTACAAAACTAATGTGTGTATGTGTGTGATCAAACGATCAATCGTCTTTTCTTCCTTCTTTCTTCTTCTTGTTCAATCACTGTCCGATGTTGCCAAACATAAAATGCCGCCCGCCATGCTGATACGGGGCTGTGAGCGATGCTTCGCTGAACCTGCTTCTACTGTTGCTCGACTGTAAGCTGTAACTGCTGCTGCTGGCTGATTCGAACTGCTGCTGCTGGCTTGACCTGCAGCTACTGCTTCTTACTTTCTCTCGACCGCTGCTGTTGTACGCGTGACCAGGGTGTCACCTCGCGTACCGACTGTACTGTAACTTGCGCTGCTGTTGTTGTTGAAGTTGTCGTTGTTGCTGTCCTAGTTTGTACTCCTGCCTTCACCGTAACTGTTGGGACTTTCACCCGCTTCTCAACTCATCCTCGCCAACAGTATCTTTGGGACTTGAACCCGCATCAAAAAGCGACCGTAATGTTGAGACCAGTGTGTCTCCTTCCAACTTGAAGTCATGTCGCGAACATGACCCGTACGTACGTGTTGACTGTAGATGGAACCAGTGTTCCCGAAACTGTTTACTGTGGCCGTTGAGGATGGGCTGACTGACTAAGACGACTCTCGACTTCTTCTGTCGAGTTCCAGCAAATGTTGAAGTACCTGTTAAGCAGAGTGATTGAAATTTTTTTTTGAAATTAAATATGTCTTTATTGAACTTTCTTATAATAATTACATTTCATTTACATTCTAAGTGGTATGGCTACATGCTCTTCATCTTTGTTATATTTTTCGTTTTCTTATTAACTGTTCACATTCATTTATTTACTTCAAATTGTTTTACATTTTTGCATGAAATCGAATACATTTGGGTAAAAAAGAAAAAAAAAATCACTTTAACAACTAATCCTAACTTAAAACTAAAAAAGTAAATTCATTGAAATATTCAAAATCACTAGAACGAGTAAACTACGAACTGTATTTTAAGATGAATGCTCCAAGAGTTCTTACTTGTTCTTGGCGAGTTTTGCAACCACGCAGTGTTGTTGTCATCTCGATGAAAATGTTTAGAAGTTCTTGTGGTGAAAACAGGTCACTACTGCCTTCATCCGTTGATGCTGGTTGGTTTTCCCTCGGTTGCTGACTGAAGCCTGGAGGTGTTGTATTCTCTGCAACTTTTTGCCGCTGATTCAACGGCAATGGCTGTAGATTTGGAACCACTCGAACAGATCCCGCTCCAGGTGACGCCAAAGCAGGAAAATCCACGTCCGTGTAAGTTGGTGGTGTTTTGCGACGATTTGGTTGGTGCCTCGTCGTCGCTTGCTGCCGAATTTTCACAAACTCAGCTCGTTTTGGGCAGCTTCGATTCTTGGTCGAATGGTCGCCGCCGCAATTGAAGCATTTGGCTTCGATGTTCTCGTTGATTGTTTCGCAAGCTTGAGTTTTGTGCTCACCTCCGCAGGTTGCACAACGACTCTTGATGAAACAGTTCCTTCCACCATGTCCAAACTGCAAGCAGTTCGAACACTGTGTCACGTCACGGTGCACTGGACGATAACGTTCCCAAGTCACGATGATGTTGAAAATTGCCCGAACTGCTTTCAGCTCAGACGGCGTTGTCGATCCTTTCTCGAGATGAACCAGGTACAGTTGATCACGATACTTGATGTCCTTGTTGTGTCTCGTCATCTTGAAGACTTCGATCACGTTCAACTTAAGAGTTTTGAGCTCTTCTTTCAGCACACTCACATCCATGTCGTACAGGCCTCGGAGGACCTGTTTCATGGGGCGTTTACCTGGATCGTCATGGCTGTAGTATTCAATCTTGGTGTTGTTCAGGAAATCCCGAACGTAGTTGTAATCTTTTCTGGTAGGTAGCAGAATTTTGAGTCCATCAGCACACAAGCGAATGGAAGCTCGTAAAGCACCAGATTTGATAAACCCGGTCAGCCACTTTCGCACCGAATCCGATGACGATGTTTTCACAAAAATGGGTGGCAACTTTTCCCGTCGTTCAAATTCTTCCTTCTCGCTCACGTCCACAGGGAGGGTAGCGAACTGGTTTCCAGACGAATTTTGAGCGTCCTTGCTCAAACTGCCTGGCTTTGCAGGTAGCGCTTCGGCATTCTTTAGCTTCTTCAAATCTGCCGATCCTGCTGGTGAGGACCGCCTCTTTTTCTTGCCGTGAGGCATTTTTGTACTTTTTAAGCACTTTTTTGGTTTGTGAGGGACGCACGTCTGACTCGCTTCTCTGCTGATCGCAGACTAGCAGAGTGATTGAGCGGATGCTCACGAACAGTATTTCAGGTACTTAACTTGGAGAACTGTTGGAGCGGCTGTTCTGACCCGTCCGATCACGAACGCGCCGCCCCTGAGGGCTTGTTTGCTGGAACCTCGACACCGACTGTAGCATGCGGTGATTCTGGATCGGTAGCTGTAGAGCCAAGCAGTCCTTCTGACCGCCGAACCGATGACGTGCAGACAGTTCTTGCAAACGTCCGTTCAAATGTTGATTGCAGTGCTGCCTCCGACAGTCCGTTGCACTGTGGACTGCAGCTTCGTTGAATGTTGCCGTGCAGATCGCTTTTTTCAGTAGTCCGAGACCACCAGGTTGTTGTTGAAGATCTGCTCCTGAACATTGATGCCTCCGACAGTCCGTCCGACTATCAGAGTGTTGATCGTTGATCAGCTGTAGTAGTTGTTGTGGTTCCAGCTGCACCGTACTTGAGTGTGAGAGCGCTGAGCGACTGATCGCAACCAAAACGAAAGAAAATACTCAACTCGTGACGGTGGTGGGGGGCTGTTCTGGTCCGTCCGACCACGAACTTGCCACCCCTCATGCCTACGGTGCTGGAACCTGCTGTCAGCGTTAGACGTGCTGATCTCCGATGACTTGCCGGCTTCGGCCGCAAGCTTGATTTGACTGCTGCACCTTGTTGCGGAACATCGACGACTTCCGTTCCACCGAGGATGTACTACGGGACTTCTCGACCGTAGTTTGCGTGAGCTCACTGTAGAGCTGAACTTGAATTTGCGCTCGCTGTGCTCGTCCATCTCGCAAAGATTCCAAAAGGGGTGCATCTTTTAGAACACGACTTATGCACACAGACATACAAACACAAAACTTCCAAATTGACGAGCACGAACATTCCTGACTCCAGGACAGTTTAACGGACCAACACACAGGTTACCTTACATTAAATTGCGACTACTGCAGATACAGTAGAATGGACTTAGACCGTTGTCAGTCCAGTACCAGTGATGTCCGAGGGAAGTTCCGCTGTGAAATACATTTCATTAGCTTTATGAAATTCGAACAATAAACTAACTTCCCTGGTGTGCGGAGGCCTCCCAGCCTCCGCCGGTGGAGGAGTCCGAGTTCTCCCCGTGGTACGGTAGATGTTGTGTTTCTTACTGTCGCTGCAGTTGGTCTGTTGCTGGCCGTACTGTACTGTGGACGACTGTTGACGTCTGCGACGCTGACACTGTTCTGTGCTGAGCTGGACAGATTCTTCTGCCTGTGCTGCGTCCCAGGGCTGCCACTGGAACCGACGTTTTCTCCTCCGATCTCGTACAGTTCAACTGCCGCTTATTGATCCTCGCCCGTAGCCTATGGTGCTGGACTGTACGCACTGCTGCCGGTTGCACTGCCGCTCTTCGCACAACACCAAGGCGCGAAATACATGTAGGTTTCCGTCTCGGGTCATCACCACAAAAAGTCGCACAACCAAACGTCCCGAATTAATATTAATTGATAATTAATTGTTAATTAATAATTATTGGTTATAACTTTATAATCTGGATCACTTTTCAAATAAGTGCCAGTTTTTAAAAATGTTTCGGTTATAACAGAGCAATTCTCTACGAAATCGGTCTTTTTTCTTCAATTTTAATTTTTGTATTTTTTAATACGACTGAAACTTTTTTGGTGCCTTCGGTATGCCCAAAGAAGCCATTTTGCATCATTAGTTTGTCCATATAATTTTCCATGCAAATTTGGCAGCTGTCCATACAAAAATGATGTATGAAAATTCAAAAATCTGTATCTTTTTAAGGAATTTTTTGATCAATTTGGTGTCTTCGGCAAAGTTGTAGGTATGGATACGGACTACACTGGAAAAAAATGATACAAGGTAAAATAAATGGGTGATTTTTTTATTTAACTTTTTATCACTAAAACTTGATTTGCAAAAAACACATTTTTTATTTTTTTTTATTTTTTGATATGTTTTAGATTGTGCAAAAAATCATTGACCGAGTTATGATTTTTTTAATCAATACTGATTTTTTCAAAAAATCGAAATTTTGATCGCAAAAATTTTTCAACTTCATTTTTTGATGTAAAATCGATATTCGGAAAGAAAACGAGCATTTGAAGCAGTCCCTCAAGGCACTCAATCAACGTACGCAAAATGTGGCTCAAGCGGTGAATCGGCAGGAAGCAACCTTCGAAGACCAGAAACGAGCGGAACTGTCCTCCAATGCTGTCGTGCTAGGAATTCCGCGCGAGTCAAACGAGGACGTTCTAGATGTGATCACCAAAGCATGCGAAACACTTGGTTATCATGGAGTAGCTGGCACTATCATGTCCTGTTCTCGCATTCCAGGCCCTAAAACTGACTGCAGCCCAATACGAGTAACCTTCAAGAACCAACAAACTAAAGAACGTCTGATGGCCTACAAAAAAGAATTCGGGAGATTGAACACACAGATGATTGAAGGTGTTAAGTTCAAAGCAGGTTCAAGCAGGAATGTGGTTATAAGGGATGATCTAACTCCACTGGCATTGGAACTTTTGCGAGAACTGAAGCGAAGACAGAGAGAAAAAAATCTACGATTCGTCTGGGGTCGTAACGGCGTCATACTCGTAAAACAAACGGAAAGCTCGAAACCAATCACCATTCGCGATCGAGATGATTTGAGAAGACTGTTAATGGATTAAAGTCTATCCATTCAACAATATTCCAGTACTAGAATCTCTCACAAACATGGCTGAACAACCGGCGTATCTACAACACTCTGCCATAAACCTGCACAAAGAATCGATAAACAACGTGAATCTGCCCCCGACGTCCTCCACCCTGAGAATATTGCAAATCAACATTAGAGGAATGAATAAGTTCAACAAACTAGACTCACTTTGCCTTGCTGTACAAGAATTAAAACAAGTCATTGATGTGATTGTCGTGGGTGAAACGTGGATCAAGAAAGACAGAGCGGAGTTCTACAACGTTCCTGGATACAGAAGCACACATTCTTGCCGTAAAACATCTGCTGGTGGGTTGGCAATTTTCGTCAGAAACGGGCTGCGGTATGACCAACGCAAAAACATCGCAGTAAATGGATACCACCACATTGAACTGCTGCTCCACACATCTAAACCTATCAGTCTGCACGGGATCTACAGGCCACCAGATTTCGATTCAGCTCGCTTCACCGCTTTCATTGAAGAAATCGTCTCTACAGCTCGTCCAAATCAACCGTGCTTTGTCGTTGGGGACATGAACGTGCCAGTGAACGATCAAGATAACCGTGAGACCAGGGTTTATACACAGCTGCTCTCATCGTACAACATGATCGTAACCAACAACCAAGTTACCCGCCCGGCAAGCAACAACATACTTGATCATGTTGTGTGTAGCATGGAGGAATCAGCAAGTTTGACAAACTACACGATTGATTGCCCCCTGAGTGATCACAGCTACGTATTGACAGTCTACAGCACGAAGGAGCGGCAGGAAATACGGACGCTAAGAAAAACTCTGGTTAACCAGCGGCGAGTCAATGAGCAGTTTGGAGCTTTTTTGCGAAGTATGCAGTTGGATATGCTGTCTGTAAACGAGCGACTCGTAGCAGTAACAGACAAATACCGCGAAATTCTTCAAGGAAACACAACAGAACTGTTAGCTGAGGTCAAAGTCAAGAATAACTGCTGTCCGTGGTACAACTACGACATGTGGAAACTAGGGAAGATTAAGGACAACGTTTACCATCGCTGGAAAAGTAATCGACGAGACAGCAACCTTACAGATCTACTAGCACACATTAACAGAAGATTTGCAGCCTGCAAAAGAAAGCCAAAATCGAGTACTATCAACGTCAACTCAACACTACAAACCCTAAAACTCTATGGAGTCGTATAAATGAGATTTTAGGCAGAAAACAGAATAAGGACACTAGTGTGAAACTGGTGGTGGATGAAACGGAAGTGCACGAACCAACGGAAGTTGCAGAGGCCCTGAACAAGTACTTTGCAGCGGTGGGAGAAAACCTGGCATCTTCGCTGGAGTCCGACGGAGATATCAACAGATTCAACACAATCAAGCGGAAAAACCTGTCAATTTTCCTGCGACCTTCATCAAAACGGGAAGTTAAAACAATCATTGATGGACTGAACGTAAGTAAGGCAACTGGTTACGACGGTTTTCCTGTTCTAGCACTGAAGCTGCACAGTGAGCTACTTTCCTCCTTAATCAGCAGATGCTTTAACG
The DNA here is from genome assembly GCF_015732765.1 of Culex quinquefasciatus. Taxonomy (NCBI): domain Eukaryota; kingdom Metazoa; phylum Arthropoda; class Insecta; order Diptera; family Culicidae; genus Culex; species Culex quinquefasciatus. The sequence goes on along the minus strand of NC_051863.1, from coordinate 90,488,222 downwards.
ACTCTGTAAGCCAGGGTAGCTACCCACCTTGCCTCAAGTCTGCCCTAGTTATCCCTATTTTTAAAAAGGAGACCCATTAGATCCAACTAACTACCGACCAATATCAGTGCTACCGGCCATCAACAAAGTTTTTGAAAAGCTTGTCTACAGTCGTCTACTGAACTTCTTCTGCAAAACAAAACTTCTGTATCCGCATCAATTTGGCTTCAGACAAGGCTCATCAACGGAAGTAGCTGTGTTGGAACTCGTTGATGAAATTTCACGCGCCCTCGATCGGAAAATGCTAGCCGGAAGTGTGTTTCTTGATCTATCCAAGGCGTTCGATACGATCAATCACCCAATGCTGTTGAAAAAACTTGATGCGTATGGTGTGCGAGGACTTCCCAACGATTACCTGCGGAGTTATCTAACGGATCGGCAACAGCAGGTTGTGGTGTCAGGCAGTCGAAGTGTTTTTCTAAACATTCGTACGGGGGTACCCCAGGGAAGCAACCTTGGGCCGCTGTTGTTCCTTGTATACGTCAACGATATTGCTGAGCTGCATCTTTCGGGAAAAGTAAAGTTATTCGCAGATGACACCGTATTGCTTTACGAGAACAAATCGCCCGGAGTAATGATCCAACTGATGAAAATTGATATGGAGTGCATTCTTGGTTATCTGGGAAATAACCTATTAGCACTTAACCTTGAAAAAACAAAGATGATGCTGTTTCGAAACTCACAAACCGTCGTGCCACCACATCCACCCCTCAACGTTGCCAACGAAGTGATCGAAGAAGTCCAAAGCTTCAAATATCTGGGAGTTCACCTGGACAACCGTCTCACCTGGAGAAAACACATTGACGAAGTGGTTTCTAGCTGCTCTGCGCTTTGTGGTATTCTCAGAAAACTAGCATGGATACTTCCGCAGCATGCTCTTCTGAAGATATACTACGCTTTCATCAACAGCAAATATCAGTACGGAATCGCGATTTGGGGAACAGCGTGCAGGACATTTTTAAAGGACGTACAAACTCAACAAAATCGGTGCATCAAGGCAATCTTTAGGCTCCCGTTCCTGTACCCAACATTCGACTTGTACGCAAGCCAGCAGCATAGTATTTTGCCAATTCTTGGAATGTTCAAGCTGAAAGTATCAGTTCTGATGTACAAAATCGAAACCGGACAGCTGCATCTCAACTGGCGATTCACGAGAGCAGTACATCAACATTTCACCAGGCAGGCAGGAGACTTTCAACAAGAAAGATTCAGAACAGAAATTGGAAGGCGAAGATTTACAAATCTCGGAGCTGATATTTACAACCAAGTTCCGGACTTAATTAAAAACCTACCAGAGTTGACCTCGTTCAAAAGCAGATTAAAATATCACCTGAAAGAACATTTGTCATCTATTTTGTAATTGTCAGCTAGTTTTTCATGTTTGTTCAAGTATTTTTTGTTATTTGTTTAATTAACTTTAATGTACATTTAAATGAAACTTAAATGCCAATCGTGTTCCCTTTTAAAGAACAAAAGTTCAATGGGGAGAGCGATTGATATTATGGCGGTGTAATATTATTGTACAACTGAAATAAAATAATTTTGATAAAAAAAAAAAAAAAAAAATTTGCAATCAAAAAGTACTTAAGTGAAATTTTGATAAAGTGCACCGTTTTCAAGTTAAAGCCATTTTGATGTAACTTTTTTTCAAAATAGTCGCAGTTTTTAATTTTTGAAAATAGTGCACATGTTTGCCCACTTTTGAAAAGCTGAGAAAATTCTCTATATTTTGCATCTTCGGACTTTGATGATACGACCTTTAGTTGCTGAGATATTGCAATGCAAAGGTTTAAAAACAGGAAAATTTATGTTTTCTAAGTCTCACACAAACAGCCCACCATTTTTTAATGTCGATATCTCAGCAACTAATGGTCCGATTTACAATGTTAAAATATGAAACATTTGTGAAATTTTCCGATCTTTTCGAAAACAATATTTCCAAAATTTTCAAATCAAGAATAACATTTTAAAAGGGCGTAATATTGAAAGTTTGGCCTTTTTGAAATGTTAGTCTTAATTTGAAAATTTTGGAAATATTGTTTTCGATAAGATCGGAAAATTTCACAAATGTTTCATATTTTAACATTGTAAATCGGACCATTAGTTGCTGAGATATCGACATTGAAAAATGGTGGGCTGTTTGTGTGAGACTTAGAAAACATCAATTTTCCTGTTTTTAAACCATTGCATTGCAATATCTCAGCAACTAAAGTTCGTATCATCAAAGTCCGAAGAAGCAAAATAAAGAGAATTTTCTCAGCTTTTCAAAAATATTTTTTTCAAAGTTGGGCAAACATGTGCACTAATTTTAAAAAATGAAAAACTGCGACTATTTTCAAAAAACTCTTAAATATGGATTCAACTTGAAAACGGTACACTTTATCAAAATTTCACTAAAGTACTTATTGATTGCAAATTTGATTTTACATCAAAAAATGAAGTTGAAAAATTTTTGCGACCAGAATTTCGATTTTTTTTAAAAATCAATTTTGATTAAAAAATTCATAACTCGGTCAATGATTTATTGCACAACCTGGAAATTTCTGAAAAGTTGGCATTTTATGTCCTCTAAAACATATAAAAAAATAGTGTTTTTTGCAAATCAAGTTTTAGTGATAAAAAGTTAAATAAAAAAATCACCAAATTTTTTTTACTGTGTATCATTTTTTTCAGTGAAGTCCGTATCCGTACCTACAACTTTGCCGAAGACACCAAATCGATCAAAAAATTCCTTCAAAAGATACAGATTTTTGAATTTTCATACATCATTTTTGTATGGACAGCTGCCAAATTTGTATGGAAAATTATATGGACAAACTAATGATGCAAAATGGCTTCTTTGGGCATACCGAAGGCATCAAAAAAGTTTCAGTCGGATTAAAAAATACAAAAAAAAAATCGAATGACCGAAATCCTAGAGAACTGCTCAGTTGATTCAACGCCGTTATGCGTTGAATCAAATCAAAAAAATGTTGTTGTTTCCAAAAAAGATTGACAAATTACATCACGTAATTTCAACTCAAGATTTTGAGTTGTTTCGATTGGTTTTAAATGTTGTTTCAGCTGATTCTGTGCCTCTGACAATACGGTGCGAAACAGAGGAGAAACCCCCGGAGACGCAAAGTATTGCACAGTAAAAAAAACATGGTAAAATTACATCTAAAAAGGGGTACATCCTTTATGTCAGAAAAAAGCTTTAATTTTACCTCTAATAATGTGTAAATTTACATCTGGCAGACGCAAGGAAAAAATATCTGTAATCCTAAAAAAATATCAAACTGGCGATAGTTATATCTAGCTTACTAAGTCCGCGCCCCAACCCGCACGGCCAACTCGCCGCTGTGAAAACTTGATGATCAAAGCCGATGTACCTCTATGTACCGTATATGCAGTAAATACAGTATACAATGTACGGAACACATAGAGGTACATTGGCTTTGATTGTCTAGTTTTCACAGCGGCGAGTTGGCCGTGCGGGTTGGGGCGCGGACTTAGTAAGCTAGATATAACTATCGCCGGTTTGATATTTTAGATTACAGATATTTTTTCCTTGCGTCTGCCAGATGTAAATTTACACATTATTAGAGGTAAAATTAAAGCTTTTTTCTGACATAAAAGATGTACTCCTTTTTAGATGTAATTTTACCATGTTTTTTTTACTGTGTGTCTCGGGCTTCAATGCAGCTGACGATCATACTGAGCTGTTCGTGGTGGTCTTTGCTTCTTCATTAGGGTGCCCAGAATATGGGACTTTTCCTCAAAACCTCGCTCCACAAGCTGAATATTGTTCCTTGGGCTATTTTAGGACTCTGGGTCAAATATGAGCAAAATCGGTCATCATTTACCCATTGATACTCGAAGGTGAAGTTTGTATGGGAAAAATAAAAAAAAGTATGGAAAACCCAATTTTCTTACAGTTTGGTCTGCACGGTGCGCTACAAGGGAGCGGTCGTGGCTGAATGGTTACGATGTTCGCTTTATAAGCGAATGGTTCTGGGTTCGATACCCATCTGCTCCCAACGAAAAAGTTCTGGACTCATTGAATTTGGAATTAATGAAAAAACTCCAGCTCACGGCGGGGTTCGATCCCCTGTCCTTAGGATTGGCAAGCAAAATGCTTTCCACTTTACCGTGGAGCATTAGTACACGGAAAGGGGATCGATCGCCAAACCAGCGACCGAATTTTGCTGGGTTGGTTTTGCTGATATCAGCGAAATTTTCTCTAAACCAGCGAAATTTTTCGCTGAAAAAGGTGGCTGCGCGAAATCAAATCCAGCAACTTGGTTTCGCTGGTTTGTTATTTCCGAAACGGTTTCTTTTCCAGCGAAAGTTTTCGCTGGTTTGATACATCCTTCCGACAGCCGTCATAAATGTTTGTTATTGTTCACGTTCGGAAGCGATTTGTGGCATACTCAACAGGTGAGGGTTCTTTTCAATGAAAAGAAGCACGTTTCCATAAAGTTCTCGCAGCAGAAAAATACGGTGCAGTGAAGCTGGAGATGTATTTGTACTGCTGCATAGATGAGTGCACAAATTGTCGCAGGTGGCAGCAAGAATCGTAGGCGAGGAACTTGACCATGGCCGCGGAACAGTTTGTGCTGTGGCAAGTAAGTACAACCTGGTTTATTTTGGCATAGGCTTCTGCCGCCAAAACAAAAAACAAACGTCGGTGATAAAAAACGCTGATCCAGTGCAAAAAACACTGGTCCAGTGGAAACATTCGCTGAACCAGCGGATTTTTTGCCGGAACCAGTAGAATAATCTCCTGGTTGATTTTGGTACGAGCTGCTGCCGCGGAAAAACCCGGACGTCAGCGATAGAAAACGCTGATCCAGCGTGAAGGAACACCAGTTCAGTGAAAAATCCGCTGGACCAGCGAATTGTTTCCCAAAACCAGCACAATAATCTACTGGTTGATTTTTTGATTTTGGTACGAGCTGCTGCCGCCGGAAAAAAACCCGGACGTCAGCGATAGAAAACGCTGATCCAGCGTAAAAGAACACTGGTCCAGTGAAGAAATCCGCTGGACCAGCGAATTGTTTCCCAAAACCAGTACAATAATCTCCTGGTTGATTTTGGTGCCCTGCCGCTTTTTTCAAACCAGCGAGAAAATTTTCTGATTCTAGCAAAACTGATCCCCCAAACAGCGACATTTTCACCAAACCAGTGTTTTTTTTCACTGGTTTGGTAGAATTTCATCGGTTTCCAAACCAGCGAAAAAAATTAGCGATTCTAGGTAATTTTTGTGCAGGCTGAGAAATTAGCGACATTTTTCGCTAGTTTTAGCGAACTTTATCGCGATTTGGCGATGGATCCCCTTTCCGTGTAGCTTTAGTAGGACTTAGACTGATATAGTTGAATCCAAGAAACGTACGAGAATAAAGTTGAATGCAAGTTGAATATCAGAACATACAAGAATGCATTGCATTGCATGCATGCAGGCACATTTGAAATGAACCTACATTACCTCGCTATAAATAGACTGCTAGAATTCATCCAATAAGAGATGAGAAGAAGAATTGAAAGCATTCCCATTAGAAATGAGAACACACGAAGAATTCGAACAACAATACCAACGGTCGTTACCACTCGCCTAGGGTGGCTCCTCAGACCATTCACCTTCCCAAAAACCGTCCAACTCCAAGCGAAACTTACTTGAGGATACCGTGGAGATTTTCCCTTAATACTCTTAAAAAAGTGGAGCATCAACACTTCCCGTCTTCCAATTCCCTTTCCTTGTCCCTGGTGCGCGGTGGAGATGGGAGCGGCCGGCAATGGACGGCTGCCATGGTGGTGAGAATCTGGTTCAGGTGGAATTGGTTCTATTCCCAATTATCGATTCCTAGGCAACTTGGGCTTAGACAATCATCACATCACATGGCGAAAATCCAGTCTGCAATCCGCTAAAATCACCGTCTCCTAGCGAAGCGAAGTTTGATCTGCACGGTGCGCTACTTTCATCCAAATATTCCCAAACATGAGATTCTTATTGGAAATTTAATGCTTTACAACTTTGTACACTCAAAAATAAAGTTACCGGTTGAAAGGGTTGAAAGTATCCTTTTAAACGGTATTCGAGCTTTATCCTTTGCAAAAGGGTACAGATTACCCTTTTAAAAGGGTAAAAACCACCCTTTGAATTACTTCGCTGGATTTACCCTTTTAAAAGGGTACTTCCTTTACTGCAAGTGATGTTAGCGCCGCCCTGCATTTTAAAACGGGAACTTAATCGTACTAGACGTGTCGAAACTTGTTCGCGTGTTTTTTTTCGCTTAAGTTTGCCGGAACATGTTCCGGCCTAATTGGCCATTTTCTATCTCCTTCGGCCTCGAGAAATATCTTTTCGCGTTTACCCTCTTGCTTCGCGACGTTAACGGCCGTGGCAGAACCGTATCCGAGTTCCACCCGTTCAAGTGGCGTCGTCCGATTCTGATACGGATAGGAGAACGCCACGGAACATTTTACCTTGCCTAACCTACCATGGAAATAACCTTCGGGAGAGTGAAGCCGCTCGGTTTCCCGAACAGTACCGCTGTTATGTAAGTTCTGGAATACTCAATGGTTTCAAAAGCTTGAAGTTGAAATTTCTGAAAATTTAATATTTAATATTCTCCGCAGAAAAAACTCCCGCACAGGACAAACCTGATTTACTAGGCGGACCTACCCTAGTCGCAGTTCGAAGCCGGCTCCAAGGAAGGCATTTAAGTTGGCCCAGATGGTCCCCGAATGCCGTACATCGCTTCGTTCAACCATCAACACCATGGATCGACGCCGAGCCAGATCCGGTTGCTTCTGTTGAACGGCCAGGCTGGCTATAGACCAAGCTATAGACACTATTAGTTAAATAAAGAATGTAGATTTTTTGTAAAGTTAAAATAAAAACATTTTTCAGGTAAATATTTTGCTTTCATACTGATCTTAAAAGAAAATCCAACAGATGGCATGTCGCTAGTGAGCGCGCCGCTCTGTTGCCATTATCCTTTAAAAGGGTACTGGGCCATTACCCTTTTGAAGGGTTTCGCCCTCGTACCCTTTCAAAAGGGTGACGACGGGTAAAGTTGAAAAAAGGATAGAAAGTATCCTTTTTAAGGGTTATTCTGATTTTGAGTGTAGAACACACCAAAGCTGTAAAACTCGATCCTGAGAAGTTACCCAGTCAACTCAATCCGAATTCTGAAACGGAATCTAATTAGAATCACAAATTCCGTTTCAAACGCAACAACCGGTTCGAACACGGAACCGGTTGTTGCGTTTGAAACGGAATTTGTATAAGATTCTAATTAGATTCCGTTTCCGAATTCGGATTGATTTGACTGGGTATTAGCGATTTTAAAAAGTAATTTGTGGATGAAAAACATTTTTTTCGCCAACTTTAGGCTCGGGTATCAATGGGTTAATCTCAACCAATTTCGCTCAAAATTTGAACAGATGCTCAAAATAACCCAAAAAACAAATTTTTGCTTGTGGAGCAGGGGGTCATTTTTTCTGGGCACCCTATTCTTCATAAATCGTCAAGAGGTTTTACACTATGGACAAGGGTCAAGTACATAAATGATCAATATATACAAAACAGTTAAAATAGGCGTTTACAGTAATTATTATAAGGGTAATTCTCTACCAACTCACACGAAATCGGGAAAAGTTGCCCCGACCCCTCTTCGATTTGCGTGAAACTTTGTCCTAAGGGGTAACTTTTGTCCCTGATCACGAATCCGAGGTCCGTTTTTGATATCTCGTGACGGAGGCGGTACGACCCCTTCCATTTTGAACATGCGAATAAAGAGGTGTTTTTCAATCATTTGCAGCCTGAAACGGTGATGAGATAGAAATTTGGTGTCAAAGGGACTTTTATGTAAAATTAGACGCCCGATTTGATGGCGTACTCAGAATTCCGAAAAACGTATTTTTATCGAAAAAACACTAAAAAGTTTTAAAATTCTCCCATTTTCCGTTACTTGACTGTAAAAATTTTGGAACATGTCATTTTATGGGAAATTTAATGTACTTTTCGAATCTACATTGACCCAAAAGGGTCATATTTTCATTTAGAACAAAACTTTGAAGGGTTTTTTTTAGAGTGTAGCCATGTTCTACAAAGTTGTAGAGCGGACAATTACAAAAATTTTGATATATAGACATAAGGGGTTTGCTTATAAACATCATGAGTTATCACGATTTTACGAAAAAAAGTTTTGAAAAGGTTACTTTTTGCGTTTCTCTTTGTTTCGTCGTCCGTGTCTGTCACGGGTGACCAAGAACGGCCATGATCAACGACGACCAACTCTTTCAAAACTTTTTTTCGTAAAATCGCGATAACTCGTGATGTTTATAAGCAAACCCCTTATGTCTATATATCAAAATTTTGTAGTTGTCTGCTCTACAACTTTGTAGAATATTGTTACACTCTAAAAAATAACCCTGCAAAGTTAGAAAAAACACGAAATTTTAAAATGAAAAATTTTGTTCTAAATGAAAAAATGACCCTTCTGGGTCAATATAGATTCGAAAAGTACATTAAATTTCCCATAAAATGACATGTTCCAAAATTTTTTACAGTCGAGTAACGGAAAATGGGAGAATTTTTAAAACTTTTTTAATGTTTTTTTCGATGAAAAATACGTTTTTTCGGAATTCTGAGTACGCCATCAAATCGGGCGTCTAATTTTACATAAAAGTCCCTTTGACACCAAATTTCTATCTCATCACCGTTTCAGGCTGCAAATTATTGAAAAAACTCTTTTTTCGCATGTTCAAAAATGGAAGGGGTCGTACCGCCCTCCGTCACGAGATATCAAAAACGGACCTCGGATTCGTAATCAGGGACAAAAGTTACCCTTAGGACAAAGTTTCACGCAAATCGAAGAGGGTCGGGGCAAATGCTGTGTGAGTTGGTAGAGAATTACCCATAAGAAAGATTCAATAAAGTATGTTTAATTAAAAAATACTGCCTCCAAATTTCCTGTTCCATAATTGGGGATGTTATTGTGCCTCCCACAATTGTGGAACACCCGAATTTAACTAATATTTTAACAAAAAAGTTATCAAACATAACTATGCTTGAGTTTCGTTGGTTTGGTGCGAGAAATCATTATGTTGTAAAAATATGTACTTGTTATGGTACGGAGTCGCGGTCTTGGCCACGACAAGGAGTTTGGGTATGACCCACAAGAGGAGAGTTAAGTAGAGACAGCCATCTTGCTAGAGCAGACGTTGTGAATTAGAGCTCAATAAAATTGGAGTTGTTCAGCATTGAAATCGAGTATTTCTATTTAAAATACCGAACATAACATGGTGTCAGAAGAATCGTGACCATAGAAACTGATTTCGTCGTCATTTATATCGCGAATATTGAATTTTGTGAAAGTTAAAAAAAAAAAAAACTGAACAATCAGTGAAGTGCTACGGAAGTTTCAGCGTTTTCCCCAAAAGAGACTATTGTTATCTCTTTCTCGCATTGTTGGCTGTGCGAGTGCGATAGTGTACTGTTTACACCAGTGTATTAGTGCAAACATTGCACCAGTGTGGGAAAACGTTTGAGAACGATCCGCTGAAGTGACAAGTAAAACGTAAACAAAACGATAAGTTAACTGACAGTTGAAAAGAGACTACAAGTGAAGAAAAATAGTGGAAAAAATGGATGCCGACCAGTTTCAACAGTTTATGGCGAAACAAAATGAGCTGGTGACGAAGCTGGTTGCTGGCCTACAACAGCGTGCTGTGCCGGCGTCGAACATCAGTTCCGTGGTTCCGCCACCACCGGCTCTCTGTCTTGACGGAGACATGGAGGAGAACTACGAGTTTTTCCTAACCAACTGGAGAAACTACTCACAAGCCGTGGGCATGGACAGTTGGCCGGCGAATCAGGCCTCAAAAAAGGTCAGTTTTCTGATGTCCGTCATCGGAGAAGCTGCGCTCAAAAAGTATTACAACTTCGACCTGACAGAGGATCAAAAGAAAGACGTCGCCGAGGCCCTGAAGGCTATCAAGCAGAAGGTCGTGCGCAGCCGTAACTTGTTCGTGGACCGATTGGATTTTTTCGCGGCGAGTCAAGTGTCCAGCGAATCCATCGATGACTTTGCAGCCCGGCTGAAAAGTTTGGCGAAACCGTGCAAATTTGCACTCTTGGAGGACGAGTTTATCTTGTTCAAAATAGTGACCAGCAACAAGTGGGGCCACCTGCGGACCAAAATGTTGAGCATGCAGGATCTCACAACGGGAAAAGCAGTGGATATCTGCCGCGTGGAAGAGATTGCAGAGCAACGTTTGCGGCACCTCTCCTTGGAGTCGCCGATGGTCAGTGATGTGAAGAAGATTAACAAGAAGACCAAGAAGAAGCTGCAGCGGTGTAAGTTCTGTGGAGATGAGCACGAGTTTGTGAAGGAGCGTCCAGCATACGGCAAGAAATGCAAGCGTTGCGGCGGCCGCAACCACTTTGAGAAGGCGTGTAAAATCGATCAACCCTGGAAGCAGAAGCGACACCGTCGTGTCAAGGAGGTGAAGGACGACGAGCAGTTCCGAGGAACGCTCTGAATCCAGCAGTGTGGACAGCGACGACGAAGAAAGTGAGCACGAAGTGCAGATTGCCAAAATCAAGTCCAAGTCAGCTGTGAGAGTAGTGCTTTGGCGGTTCTGGATTTCAAGCTAGGCCGGAAGTGGAAACCAGTTACGTGCGAGATCGACACGGGTGCGGATGCCACATTGATCGGGTATAACTGTTTGACTGAGCTTCTTGAAACTCCGAACCCGACACTGCAACCAACAAGCATCAAGCTGAAGTCTTTCGGTGGCAACCCGATACCAGTGTTGGGACAGGTTATGCTACCTGTAAAACGAAAAGGCAAGCGGTTCCAGCTCGTCCTGCAAGTCGTTGACTATGACCACCGCCCGCTCTTGTCGCTTAAGGCTTCACAGTCGCTGGGCTTTGTGAAGTTCTGCCGATCGGTGAAGATACGCCGACCAGAAGCAGCCACAGAAGAGGAGAAGCTGCTCAGTGTCTACAAGGTGAAAGCCGAAGCAATCGTCGAGAAACACAGTGACATCTTCGCTGGCTACGGCCGGTTTCCCGGAGTGGTTTCCCTGGAAGTGGACGAAAGTGTGCAGCCATCTATTCAGCATCCTCGTCGGGTCCCAATCGCTTTGCGCCCGAAACTGAAGCAGGAGTTGGACAAACTGGAAGAGGACGGCATTATAGTGAAGGAAACGCGACACACCGAGTGGGTTAGCAACATTGTGTTAGTCCGCCGTGGTGGCCAGAACGAGTCCGTTCGGATTTGTCTCGATCCTGTCCCGCTCAACAAAGCGCTGAAGCGGCCCAATTTGCAGTTTGACACGATTGACGAGTTGCTTCCCGAGTTGGGCAACGCCAAGATTTTCACAACTGTGGACACGAAAAAAGGATTTTGGCACGTGGAACTGGACACCCCCAGCAGCAAGCTGACCACCTTCTGGACACCATTCGGTCGATACCGCTGGGTCAGGATGCCGTTTGGTATTTCTCCAGCACCTGAACTGTTCCAGCTGAAGCTGCAAGGTGCGATACAAGGACTGGAAGGAGTGACCGGGTTAGCGGATGACTTGCTGGTGTACGGCACCGGAGCGGATCTGGAGGAAGCTTTGGACAACCACAATCGGGCTCTAGAACAACTGTTGGTGCGGCTCAAAGAGAACAACGTGAAACTCAACCGGTCCAAGCTCAAGTTGTGTCAGACATCGGTGAAGTTCTTTGGACACGTGCTGACAACGAAGGGACTAACAGCAGACGAGACCAAGACAGCCGCAATCCGCAACTTTCCCACACCAACCAACAAGAAGGAGCTCCTGCGATTTGTCGGCATGGTCAACTATTTGAGCCGGTACATCCGGAACCTAAGCGCTCATTTTGTCAACCTGCGGAAACTGATCGCCGAAAAGGAAAGCTGGCGCTGGACTGCTGCTGAGGACGAGGAGTTCCAGAAAGTGAAAAATCTCGTAGCCGACATCCACACGCTGCGCTACTACGACGTGACCAAGCCCCTGGTAATCGAGTGTGACGCGAGTGGTTTCGGTCTGGGCGTTGCAGTGTTTCAACAAGACGGTGTGATCGGTTACGCGTCCAGAACCCTCACTGCGACGGAGAAGAACTATGCCCAGATAGAGAAGGAGCTGTTGGCGATCTTGTTTGCTTGCCTCAGATTCGATCAACTAATTGTTGGCAACCCGAAGACCATTATCAAAACCGACCACAAACCGCTGGTGAACATCTTCCGGAAGCCGTTGTTGTCGGCCCCACGACGCTTGCAACATATGCTGTTGAACCTGCAACGATACAAGCCGGAGATTATGTTCGTGGCCGGCAAAGAAAACGTCGTCGCTGATGCCATTTCGCGAGCCCCTTACGACGACGATCACGCTCAAGCTGGAGATTACCAGAAGCTGGAGATATTCAAGGTGATGCGCGACCTGGAAGACGTTAAGCTGAAGCACTTCTTGAACATCTCAGATGATCGTCTGACGGAGATCATGGCGGAGACGGCGGCGGATCCAGTGTTGCAGCTGGTGATCCGGTTGATTGGTGAAGGTTGGCCAGAGACCATCGGTGGTGTACCGGACAGCGTCCGCGTTTTCTTCAGCTACAGAAACGAACTTACCACCCAGGATGGATTAGTGTTCCGTAACGACAGAATACTGATTCCCCACAAGCTGCGGCGCAAAATGATCGAGAAGACTCACATCAGCCACAATGGTGTTGAGGCGACCTTGAAGCTGGCACGTGCGAATATTTTTTGGCCTGGGATGAGCGCACAAATTCGAGACACAGTCAAGGAGTGTGCCGTCTGCGCCAAATTCGCCGGTTCGCAGTCCAAGCCCCGATGCAGAGTCACCCGGTTCCAGTTCACCCGTTTCAACTGGTGTCGCTTGATGTGTTCTTCGCTGAGTACCGAGGTATTAAGCGGAAGTTTTTGGTGACGGTTGATCACTATTCCGATCTGTTCGAGATTGATCTGCTGAAGGATCTCACTCCACAATCCGCCATCGCGGCTTGCAAGATCAACTTCGCGCGGCATGGCGTTCCCCAGCTCTTGCTGACAGATAACGGAACGCACTTCGTGGGAAAAGAGTGGCGACAATTTGCGGGAGAATGGGACTTCAGTCACACCACTTCAGCGCCACACCATCAACAAGCGAATGGCAAATCGGAGGCAGCGGTTAAAATCGCTAAACAGTTGATCAAGAAGTGTGAAGAATCCGGCACGGATTTTGGTACGCTCTCCTGCATTGGCGTAACGTACCAAACAAGATCGGATCGAGTCCTGCAGCTCGCTTATTCTCTCGTCAAACACGATGTGGTGTCCCAACTGCTGCTGGCAACTTACTTCCGCGAGTGGTCGAGGGAGTTCCGGATGCTATCAAGGAAAACAGGAGGAAGATAAAGTATTATTACGATAGAAAGTGTCGTAATCTGCCGCAGCTGGAAACCGGTGCACCAGTGTACGTCCAAGTCCATCCACAGAAGTCTACGGTGTGGTCACCCGGAACAGTCGCCGCCAAGCAAACTGACCGATCGTATCTCGTGGATGTGGACGGGGCATTCTATCGACGGGATTTGGTTAACCTAAAGTCACGCAAAGAACCGAACACGCAGCCTGCCGTCAACCATCCCGTTCTACAGGACAATCCGTTGCCGTCTGGTCCGAATCCAGATGTAGCAGTGGCCGAGAAACCAGCGGAGTTTCCGTGGACCAATTCACCGAGCACCCCGATCACCAAATCTTCGAAGCCGAACAAACGATTGTCTTCGCTGTCATCGACACCGCAGCCGAAGGAAAAAGCATCGCCTACCGAGACGGTTACACCGGAGAGATCGCGCCCCAAACGAGAAGTGAAGCTGCCGACTAAATTACACGATTATTGTCTGGAATAAAAAGGGAGGATGTTATGGTACGGAGTCGCGGTCTTGGCCACGACAAGGAGTTTGGGTATGACCCACAAGAGGAGAGTTAAGTAGAGACAGCCATCTTGCTAGAGCAGACGTTGTGAATTAGAGCTCAATAAAATTGGAGTTGTTCAGCATTGAAATCGAGTATTTCTATTTAAAATACCGAACATAACAGTACTCATGGAGAGAACCAAAGTTGTTTACATCCGTAAGGAAAAAGTGTTCCGAATTTGTGGATTACAAAGTTTTACTTCAAAGCTTGACATAAAAGTTAAAATTCGCAGTTGTTCGATACAGTATTTGAGCATCGTGTAAAGTTTCTATTTTGATTTTGTAAAAAAGAAGCACAAAGTGTCATATCAATGTATTTTGCGAGTTTAAAGTACGGAAACACTCAGCAAATGATAAAAATAGATGCATAATAGGGTGGTCCAAATCCGGACTTTTGGGGCTACCCCTGAAATCAAAGATTGTCCCATCACTAGGCTAAATTCCAAATTTGAGCTCATTCTGACCACGGGAACCCCTCCTTCCAATCGCTTAAAGTTTGTATGGGAAAAACCGTCAAAATGTATGGAGAAAAGCAACTGTTTTACTTTTCTACCTGTGGAAGACGCCATAATTATCCGATTCTTACCATCTCAAATGTAGAACTTTCATTAAATTTAGAACAAGTTTTCCAAAGACACCATATTTTTAGATTTTTCCCGCGAAGTTATTAGCGCCCAAAACTGACCATTTTGCGCGGCCAGCTGTAAGGGGCTACCTAACGTTGTTTATTTATTTCAACACGCACGCTCTCTCAGGTTCAAACTTTCACGAGTTTGCTTGCCTCCTGTCTGCCTGCCTGCTTTCAACAGCGCGCTGTTTCTTTGCTTGGACTTTTGTCGTCGTCGTCGTCGTTTTCGTTTGCTATCCGCTGCGCCGTTCTTGGCATGTTTATTATCATTTTCAACTAAAATAGCAGGTTTGTTTTGAGAGCATATAAATTCTTAGATTATGTCAAAATTAAAAAAAGTGCACTGAAAAATAAAGAAAAGACAGCTTAGGCTCATTTAAAAATTAGCAAATGTCAGGTGAACAGGGTTTATTTGTTTTTCCAAGCAGTTGTTATGCTAAAGAAACATGATAATGGTTCAATTATTTAAAAAAAATCTTCAGGTAATGCAGATTTTGCTCCTTTAGGTAGTTTTAACAATCAATACAAATCAAGGCATACATTTATTGCTGCAAATTTTCATTCATACTCTTTAAAATTATTTGTTTTGTACTTTCTGGAAATATCTTTCTGTGTTCCTCGACCACCTGCAACAAATATTGTAACTGTTCTTCATTTTTTGTCAGTTTACCTGTAAATTTTTCGATTAAGGAAACACCTCTTTCTGCACAATCGTTAACGACCTTCAGATCTTTCAGTTGTTGCCTTCCTTTAAGATACTCTACGTTGTTTTCCCACTCATTTGGATTCAGTTTTAAAAAATCTGAAGAAATTCCCGTTATCTCAAAAAAACTCCATGGTATTTCTTGTAACAAAAGCAGATAAATTAATTAATTAATTTTTTTTTAAATTTTGACATAATCTAAGAATTTATATGCTAAAATATATCTCAAAACAAACCTGCTATTTTAGTTGAAAATGATAATAAACATGCCAAGAACGCAGCGCAGCGGATAGCAAACGAAAACGACGACGACGTTGGGAGGAAAGGAGCAAAATCTGCATTACCTGAAGATTTTTTTTAAATAATTGAACCATTATCATGTTTCTTTAGCATAACAACTGCTTGGAAAAAACAAATAAACCCTGTTCACCTGACATTTGCTGTAATTTTTAAAATGAGCCTAAGCTGTCTTTTCTTTTAATTATTTTTTTTCAGTGCACTTTTTTTTTAATTTTGACATAATCTAAGAATTTATATGCTAAAATATATCTCAAAACAAACCTGCTATTTTAGTTGAAAATGATAATAAACATGCCAAGAACGCAGCGCAGCGGATAGCAAACGAAAACGACGACGACGACAAAAGTCCAAGCAGAGAAACAGCGCGCGCTTGTTGGTAAGCAGGCAGGCAGGCAGCCAGGAAGGCAAGCAAACTCGTGAGGAGTTTGAACCTGAGAGAGAGCACGTGCGTGTACGAATTGGAAATAAACATCGTTGTTAGGTAGCCCCTTACAGCTGGCCGCGCAAAAATGATCAGTTTTGGACGCTAATAACTTCGCGGGAAAAAATCCTAAAAATATGGTGTCTTTGGAAAACTTGTTTTGAATTTAATGAAGGTTCTACATTTGAGAAATGGTAAGAATCGGATAATTATGGCGCTTTCCACAGGTCAAAAGTAAAACCGTTGCTTTCTCCATACATTTTGACGATTTTTCCCATACAAACTTTAAACGATTGGAGGAGGGGTTCCCGTGGTCAGAATGAGCTCAAATTTGGAATTTAGCCTTGTGATGGGACAATCTTTGATTGCAGGGGTAGCCCCAAAAAGTCGGATTTGGACCACCCTAATGCATAATGCAGTAAAGGATTAGGGATACGGTGAATAGCTTAATTGAAAGAATCAGATTATTACTTTCTTCATAAAACGGAGATCCTAAAATTTCAATCGCCTTCTCAATTGTTCCACATTGCAAAATTCCTTCATCAGATATGCTTTCTTCGATGATGTCGTCGATCTCTTTATAACTTCTTCTGCTGTTTTAATGGGATCAGTGTCTTGGTGTAGGCCTCCTAAAATCAAAGTATGCATGTCTAAATCATTAGCGACAGCTTCGTCTTCCGAACTAAGGTCTTGAATGTCATGAATATTTAAGCGCCCTGAACATGGATTTAGTTTCAAAGCAGGCATATGCATTTGCCTGGCGTATGTTTTTGACCAATCAATTGGTAAAATATTTCCAAAGTTTCCAGTAATTGTCCACCACATCCTGCAGAAAAGAAAAAAAAGTCGTTAAATATTTGTTATACAAACGGAATTAGTGAAGGATTATCCCAGCTAATATGGCGCTCGATCTAACCAAAAGTACCATGTATGATTTGCAGAGAGATTTTTATTCAGCCTTGAGGAAATGTAAAGTAAATCAATCAAACCATCCACATTAACGACCCCCGGGTCTTTTGTTGTCTCTATTGCAAGTTTCTGCTCGAACCTAGGAGTCCGAAGGCTTGAATGGGGAGAGCACCCAAACCTCTTTCTACTCCAAGGAACCTTCCACCCCAGTGTTTGAACTGACAACCTTTGGATTGCGAGTCCAACCGCCGCCAGCGATTCCACCGGAGTAGGCTTGGTTTGGTGTGTTGTTTGCACTTATGGCATGAAGACGACTCCTACACCTGGAATTACTTAACGGCCTAAAAACCAAGGCCGGGACCGACATTTTACTTCCTCATCCGATGGAAGGTTGGAGCAGATGGGAATCGAACCCAGAATCATCCGCTTACAAAGCGGACAGCGTAACCATTCGGCCACGCACTGCCACATCGACGTCGTCGTGCTATCTTGTCGCATCCGCCATTTTGACATTCCGAGAAAAACGCGTTTTAATGTTTGACCTTGAATATACAAAAACGAGAGCACGCAATGTAAACAATAACAAACACGTTTTGTTTGGCTGACCATTCTGTGCATTGTCCCAAAGTTTGGTTGAAGTTGGTTGCTGGAGTCCCGAGTTATAATTACAAATGTTTACGGTAGTCTAGCTTGTACGTGCGACAAACGCATCCTGACTTTCCTGGCCTGAAATCCCTTTGGCCTTTTGTCGCACTTACATCAATTTTCATGGAGTGACAAGATAGCACGACAAGATTGAAACTACTTTCATATGTATAGTGACAAAATGCACGGAGTTTTTCGGTTTTTGTTGAATATCTTAGGATTGAAATCGAATTTTGGGGATCTGTGAAGGTCAAAAGGTGAGGCATTGTGAGCTGCACAAAATGGCGTTCTTAACTCAATTTGGCCCAAA